>NC_053435.1:35413269-35713269 GCF_007990345.1 Gossypium hirsutum | reverse complement strand
TGGAAATGAAAATGATCTCAAAAACAAACACGAACCAATATTAGAAAATATTGACCCAAATGTTTATAAGTTTTCAAGGTGGTCGGATGGAGAATATGAGAACCTCGACCCACTACTTAGCAAAGTAGGAACCTTGGCATGTTTGAACGGCACATTAAGAGTAGTGATAAGTTCAGTTTTCAACAAAGAAAATGGATGACACAACTAGAACACTAGGTAGCCAACAAATCTTTGAACGAAAACAGAGAAAAGTTTGCCTCACAAATTTGGCAGAATATCATTCACAAAAATATTCCAAAAAGTAGTGTCCCTTCAAAAGGCTGGTTACATGAATTTATAGTGTCAAAAGGAAAGCTAGCTGAAAAGTCACTTTTAATGAAGCTAATAATAAGGCCTAAAGAAAAGTCACAACTATAGAAATTCTATTCCAAGTAACTCCAGCCTTCAATGTGATTTACTTCTTCAATTAAGTTGCTTTCAAAGTCTTTTGAAGTCTCCATGAGCAACCGAAAAGACACCAGCTTCTTTGATGGAGAATTGAATGCATGTAGTGATTACTCATGAAGCAAACGGTTATGGAAGATGAAACAAAGTTGCTGCCTAATTTAAAGAAGAATAATGCTCTCCTTTAATTGATAGAAACAACTTCTTAATGATATTTAAAGCCTCTTTGTAACAACCCTCTCTTTTGTAACTGAAATCTCTTGAAAAGTCACCTTATTGAATGCATAACAGCCTTTAATAATAATAGATGGGAGCTAAAAAGTCACCTGCAATTAACACATGTAACTGTCACATTTATTCATTTATTAAGCTTAAAACAAATTAACAACTAACTTAAATAAATGAACTAACACTTATGCATCATTTATTCCAGCAACAAGTTTAATTAAGAGAAGCATTATTAAATGAACTTAAATTCATGCATCAATAAATTATCCTAGGAACTAGATTATTTAAAGAAGCAACTATTAAATAAAGTTCAACAAAAACACTTATTAATTAAACTAAGATGAGTTGAATAAATGTCCAGGAACTCATTTATTAAACTAAGATGCTTAAATGCATGGTTTAAAATGAAAACTAAATGAACAAATGAGTTACTTAATGCAAGACTTAATTTAATGAAGCTGACTTAAACTAACATCGGAGTCACATAATGTATGACTTTATTAAATGCAGAACGCATAATGCATGACATAATTAAAATATGTATTTAATAAATAAGACATAATTAAAGACTAAAGTAACTAAAATAAATCAAGTCTTTATTCCAATAGCATAAATGAATTTAAAGGTCTCATTTTGCATTTGGGCCCCTCGAGTTTAGGCCAATCTCGATGTAGTCGAGATGTACCGAAACATGATGCGACCGGGATCGCATCATAGGCCAAATAGGCCCAATGTGCCCGTGGGCCTACTTGTGTCAAATCAGCTGCTAGGTGGAATATGGTTGGGCTTGTCATGTCACGTACATGGCATAGGCTGTTTTAGGCTTGTGGGCCTACACAAATAAAATGTATGTTCTGTGGTAAGTTTTGGACTGGACTACATCATTCGTACAATCGTGAATAGTTCTGGGTTAAATGGGCCATATGGGCCCAATGGGCGTGGGTAAATTTTGCTATTAAGCGGGAAGTAGATAGACTTGTCATGTCGCGCACATGACTTTGATTGTTTTAGGCCTCGATGGGCCTAAATGGGGTGTGTGAGCACAATGGGCTCGTGGGCCCATGATACAACCACACCTCCCGAGTTGTTGGCTGCCAATGAAGATCCTCTCGAATTGCCCGTAGGACCGATCACTCGAGCTCGAGCAAAGAGATTCAATGACGCAACAACAGCCTTAGTTGATAGAGTTTGGGGTGAAACCGTTGCTGGACTTCTTGAAAGCTCTTGGACCAGCAAACCAAGCAAACCATGCATACTCCTTCAAGCTCAAATCAGCTCAACTTCAACTTAACTTAGCTCAACGAGCTCGTTTCAGC
The DNA here is from genome assembly GCF_007990345.1 of Gossypium hirsutum. Lineage (NCBI taxonomy): Eukaryota > Viridiplantae > Streptophyta > Magnoliopsida > Malvales > Malvaceae > Gossypium > Gossypium hirsutum. Next base: position 35,711,281 of record NC_053435.1, on the reverse strand, counting down.
CCATTTCATTATTGCGTTTATTATGCTAGAATAAATCATTTAAGTTGCTGTTAGTTTTATTAGTTATTTTTTTTAATAATTAATTTGTCATAATCTGGACATGTTTTAATTATGTTCTAAATTAAGTACTTAATTAATTAGGACCAATTAAATATGTCTTAACTATTACAAAGATTAATTATGTCCAGCCTAATTTATGGAGCAAGATTTATTTGTCTATGTTGCCGAATTTAATGTGTCTAAAAGGGATTTAATTTGCTGAATTAAATGTTGTAGGTACATTACCCCTTGGACGGCATAGGTGCATGGATGATTTAAAATTGGTGTGCTGATCGTTGGTGTCCCCTAAATGACCATTCAGCCAAACCTTACAACTCTTCAAGAAGACCGATTGGCTGCCCAAGACAAAATTAAGGCTGTTCACACCCACCCGATTATTCCTTTCATACCAAGGGCTGTTCAGTTTTGTTTGTTCACACATGTGTGGCTGTTCAAATCGGTTTGTTCACATTCTAAGACTATTGAAGTGCTCTAGACAGCTCCTTAATCATATGAACATTCGGCCGAATCAAGCAGCAACATTAATTCCAAATTCAAGCATTTGGCCGAACCTATTGATGGCATTTCAGCTCCCAAACAATTTATTCAATTTTTCTATTGAATAAGGCATCTAGAAGCTAGCCCTTACCGTTCTCCATGCACAAGAAACTTCAAGGAAGCTTCATCAAAAATTCTGGAATTTTTAGCAACCATTTAGCTACCTCAAGAGCCTATTCGGCTATCCCTTGCATTCACTATAAATTGTGGCTTGTGTTACTTTGAAAAGAACTTTTTGGACTTTTGTTAATGTTATGCTACCGAATTTGTTAGGCAAAACTTTTCTCAAATTTCGTTCAAAGATTCTATTGGCTTCCTAGCGTTCTAGTGTGTCAACCGTCGTTCTTTGTCGAAACCGAACTTATCACTACTCGTAGTGTGGCGTTCAAACATACCGAGGTTCCTATCTTGTTAGATAGTGGGTCGAGGTTTTCATTTACCAATTCCAAACTGAACTAAAAGAGCTTATAAACAACGGGTCGATACCAAATCGGTATTGGTTCTTGTTTGCACTTTTTGTTCAACCCCATTTCTCCATTTACCAATTGTACCTAAACCGACTATTCCATTCGTACCATTTCATAATACTATTTCGTTCTTACCCTTCATACCATTACGTCCATTTCTTCAATTCCCCCTTACCTAATTGAACCAATTCATTAATCCACACCTATTCGGACTTTAAACCCGAACTTTCAAATTCTTCTTACCTATTCTAATTCAAACCCAGAACCAATATTCTTCTTTCCTTCATCCGACCTTTTTTTTAATTAAACCTAACGTAACTTCTTGTTGACGATCGGGCACACTAATACGACTGGACTCTTCCGAGGCGGATCGTATCAGCCCACACGGATAAAATCTGCAGTAAGTGACTAGTAATGAACTAGGTTATGGTGTACACATAGCCGTATCTAAAGTTGGGCTAAATGGGCCACATGAGCGTGTGGACCCACTTGCACCGTTATGTCTGTTTAGGTTACTTAGGTCGCTCAAGGCAACAATGGACCCTCGGTTGGGTCGTAAATACCCTCAATTTGTAAAATTACTAAAATACCCCTGATTTGTAAATTACTAAAACACCCTCGATTTGTGAAATTACTGAAATACCCCCAGTTTTCAAAATTACCAAGATACCCCTGTAGGGTAGGATTATCGAAATACCCTTGTGGGGTAAAATGACCGTTTTGCCCTAAAGAGTAAAATGACTATTTTGCCCTTGTGGGTAAATGACTAACTTGGGCTATGACTGACTTGACTGTTGTTGTATGACTGATATGCTTTTAATATATGTTTAAATGACTATTACTGAGTGTGGCCATTTTGCATACACATGTGATGATTGAGCATGACATACACGACATATTTCATGGGGTTGGGACATTGATATGGAGGAAGTTCTGATCTGATAGGGTCGCACGAGACAACTGTGGACCCAGTAGTGATCTGTTAAGGTCACACGGGTCGCACAAGACGACTGTGGACCGACGAACAGCTTAAAGCCGCGTAATCTGATTATGGCTCTATGCCAACCTAAAAATGGCTCTGTGCCATCTTGACTATGGCTTTGTGCCAAATGTATTTACCCCTGGCTATGTGCCTAACATACTTATTGATGACTCTGTGTCGATCATATTTACCCAAGGCTGTGTGTCGATTATATTACCGTCGCTGATGGCTATGTGCCAAACATAATACAGTTACCAATGGCTTTGTGCCAATTATAATACCACTATTGAAGGCTTAGAGCCACAAATATATACTAGTAGCTTTCCTACAATTTCGGTTAGTGCCATAACCGGTGCTAACATTGGTGTGCTGGGTGGGTGGGTCGATTTTATTTCCACGTAAGTGTAAGGTTGGTACGGATGGTGTGTTGGCTGGATCGGGGTGGGATGCATCCTCATACTGTTGCATATCTGTTTATGAGATCTGTTACTGTATTGGGCTTAGGCCCACTTGTTCTGTTATTGGTTTGGGCTACTCCCAATTGGTTCTGTTATGGGCTGTGACCCAAATGATATTGTAGCGGGCTTCGGCCCTCGTATGCTCTGAACTGGACTGTACTATTACTGTTAAAAGGGCTTCGGCCTAGACTATTTCAGTTTATTTCTGTATACTGACTGCTACTCCAGTAAGGGATTACACACTGAGTTTTCATAAACTCACCCCATTTATTAACTGTGCAGTTAATCCCCAGCATTAGGAGGATTGGTGCTATGAGCGACTCAGAGATGGCCACACGACTGCCGTGGGACTTTATCTATGTTTTAAATTCTTTTTTGGGTTTTCAACTTTTGTAATAAGGCCTCTTAAAGTTTTTGGATTCTAACTTTGGGTTTTATTTACTTCGATTTATAACTGTTTTTAAACAACACTACGTTTCCGCAAAATTCTCGGAATGGTTTCGTAACTTAGCTTTTAACATCACGTTTTCGTAAATTAATTACTTTTAAAATTAGCTTCTGCAACTTAAAAGAAATTTTGGGAATAGAATTAATAACTTTTCAATGTACCACTTTATAAAATAAACTAATGTAACTGGGATTTTACTCAAGTTTTCAAATAAGAAGGGTTTTCAATGAAAACATGGTTTTTGAAGAACATTTCAATGTGACACGTCAGATTTAGGCCTAACTTCTAGGCCGGGTTTGCTGTGTTAGACGAATAGTCACATATGATCATCTTAATGAGCTAACAATGAGCTAAAATAAAGCTCAAAAACCCTTGAAATGCTAAACTAAGTAACTCCATCCTCCAATACTCTTCAATTCAACTGAATCATTAAACTTGAATACTTAGGAAAAACCTTTGAAGTCTCCTTGGTCAACCGAATGGACACCAGCAACTTTAATGAAAAATTAACTCATGAAATGATCATTTTAATCAACAATCAGTTATGGAAGATGGAAGAGGCTGCTGCCGAATTTAAGGATGTGTAATGCTCCCTTTAATTTATGATAATAGCTCCTTTTAATGAAGAATAATGTTCCCCCTTGTATGTAACCAAAATTCACTTGAAAAGTCACATTAATCAATTTGTAACAGCCCTTGAATGTAACAGTTTCTAGTTGAAAAGACACCTGAAATAAAACACATTAAAACAAACATACTAATTACATTTAAACACATAAAACACATTAAACACTTAACTTAAATAAATGAACTTAAAACTTAAAAAACACATGCATCATTAAATTATTCTAGCAACTAAATTAACTAAGAAGAACTTAATTAACTAACATGAATAATTTATTCCAGCAACCTAATTAACTAAAATGAACTCAGTTAACTAAGATGAGTAATTTACTCCAGCAACTTAATTAATTAAACTAAGTATTTTAGCAATTAAAACAACTGAATTAATTAACTAAAATATTAAAAGTTCAATCCAGCAATTATTTAGCTCAAAACTCATAAACTAAATAAAACTAAAATTGAGTTGAAACCAAATTAAATATTCCAGCAAATTGATGCACAAGCTAAAATCGAATAATGTTGGGCTCAATAAACTTGAATGAGCTATGAACGAGCTAAATGAACTTGTAGTAAATTGCATGCAACACTTGAATCGAACATCCTTCATCGTTCGATTAGTCTAGCAATGGTTTCCAACCCAAGTTCACTTAATTAAGACCTGCACTCAAATTAACAAACTGAAAATAGATTTCATTTTGCACTTGGGCCCCCTCGCATTTAGGCAAATCTCGATGTTGCCGAAGTGTGTCGAAACATGATGTGTAATATCCCGAATTAGGGCCTAATCGGAATAGTGGTTTTGTGACCACAAATTTGAGATAGAAATAATTATTTTATAATTATTTTGAGGTTTATGATATGATTACATGATTGTGTGAAAATTTCGTGACGAAATTCTATGCATAAAGTGCTTAAGTTGAGATTAGGGACTAAATTAAATAATTTTCAAAACTTGCATTCTAGAAGTTTTTAGTATGAAATTGCTTTGGAATATTAATGAGGACATCTTAAATAGAAATTTGAAAAATTTCTAAAATTTTGGACAAAAATGGGCTTGTACATAAAAATTTTCAAAGAAAGGTATTAAGGGTATTTTAGTCATTTTGTAATTAAAATTAATTAAAAGGGAAATTAAGGCCAAAATGTGTTCATCTTCTCCATGCCTTGGCTGAATATTACCTCTCTTCATAGCTAGGGTTTCTTCAGCTTCTAAGCTTCATAGTAAGTGATTTCAAGCCCCGTTTTTAATGATTTTTATGTTTTTGAAATCCTGGTAGCTCGAATTAACTTATGCTAGCAATAATTCAACCTAGGGTTCATATTTGGAAAAATACCCATAGGTGAAATTTGTGTATTTTGATGTTTTATGATAGAATATGAGGTTTTAAATTATGTTAGATAACTTTTGCTACTCAATTTTAAGTGAAAACGAATAAAAGGGCTTAATCGGTAAAAATACCTAATATTCATAAGTACATGTTAGAGTGTGAATTTGATGTTGCCATAGAAGGAAAAAATGTTCAGCATGTCATAAAACATAAGAAAATAGGATGAGGTTTAATTTACGAGCCTTGGGGAAAAAGTGCAAATATGTGAAAGTTTAGGGGCAAAATGGTAATTTTGCCAAAGTTCATATTAGGGGCTGTTTTGATGAATGTATGCATTAAATAAATTAATTTGGCATTATAGATCAAGAGAAACGAGATTCAATTCGCGATCAAGGAAAAAATAAAGTTTACAAGGAATAGACTCGATTGCTAATATTCTGTATCGAGGTAAGTTCATGTGTAAATAAGGTAACATAATTTTTATTTTAAGTGATTTAATGTTATTTGTATGATATGATACTTATTATCATGAAATATGATGCTTTGTAAATTAGTATTTGGTGATACGCAAATTATGTGAACAACTTGATAAGTATGAAATGTTAGCAAGTATCGGTTTCTACATTTCGAAGAAGGCAATCAAAATGAGTAAATGAAAAGAATCCCGTTTGAACCTTGGGAATAGATTAGGGTACAAGTGACATGTCACTAGGATGGTTGAGTTTTGAACTCGTTGAGTTGAGTCCGAGTTCGTGAGATGTAACTAGGCGTCCGAACTCGTTAAGTTGAATCCGAGTTCACTTATGGATGAGAACGCCCGAGCTCGTTGAGTTGAGTCTGAGTTCGTTTATGGGCGGGTTACATGGTAGCTTGGCTACATAGATTTCAAAAGCTATTGAGCTTGTTTAGCTATGAGTATAGCACTTATGTGCACATTATCCGTGTATCCGAAATCATATTCTGATGTGTTCAATGGGAGATCTCTAATAGAATAAGGAGAATACCTAATAAAAAGGTGACATGTTGGTAAGTGTGGTGAATAATAAAATTTGACAGGTATGTGTTTAAACCCTCGGGTTGAGAACTTAGTATGATGAAATTGTAGTAAGATATTAAATGCAAATGTAACATGAATGTCTTGATGTTGTTTATGCAAATAATGTTTATGTTGAATGGCATGATTATGTTACTTGTTATTTGCATGTGAACTTACTAAGCATTTATGCTTACTCCCTCCTTTTCCTTCATTGTAGTTTTGACAAGCCGGCTTGAGAATCGGGATAGGTCGAAGGCTCGCTCACACTATCCGAAGACCTAAATTGGTAAAATGGCTTGTATGTTATGAGTGTGGCATGTATAGCACTATACTCACTTTGTGTAAATGATCTTATGATATGGTAAATGAGTGATGTGGAAATGCTTGTTGTTGTTTAGCTATTGGAATGGCTAATCAAAATTTATATATAGTGTTATGTATGCTTAATGTATTACCTACTCCATGGAAAACCAAAAAATGGTGAAATTTGTTATAAAATAGAGTCATACAGCAGTAGTGATGTGAATTTAAAAAATCACTAAAAATAGTATAAATGGAATTAGGTGATGAATAAAACCTTTAATTGAAGCTTAATGAATCTATTTTTATGTGAAAGAAACGAAACAGGTATATGAGTTATATTTTATGAGATATATAAGTTTTGGTGGAACAGGGTTAGAGTGGTCTCTGAATCCCCTGTTCTGAATTTAAAAACTCACCATAAATTGTAAAAAATTAATTAGAAGTCATTCTTTATATGTACAGATTCCTTATTGAGTCTAGTTTTATAAGAAAGAAACGTTATAATCATTGAAACTCTTTACAGGGAGATATCTGATTCGTAATACACATGAGTCAGAGTAGTCAAACCCTGAAATAGGGAAGACTTTAACTAATAAAATGTACTAATTGGATTGACCAAAAATTCTAGAAAAAATTTATTAGATATATATATGAGTATAGTTTCAATGAAAATTTACGAATCTTAATTTTGAGCTTTATAACTTGAGATATGAATTTTTAAGTGACTGTGACGCAGTTGGCCAGCTTGTCTAGAAATTTTAAAAACAAATTGTTTGAGCTGTTTAATTAATGAATTAAGTTTAGTAACACCTCAAACTCGACTCTGGCGACGGTTTCGGGCATGAGGGCGTTATATTGAGTGGTATTAGAGCAGGTTTAGTCGGTTCTTGGATTAACGTATTGTATGTACGGGTTTTGCTATACATGCCATGCTATATATATTGTGATAGTGTGGCGACTTCTGACCTTTTAAATGATTTTTTTATAGTAAATGGATTCTGATCCAGCTGTGGCTGATGATGTAGAGAGTAATGCACCAGCTCCAGCTGAAGGGGCAGTGCCAACTGAAAATCCACCTATTGGTCAAGGAGGAGGAGAAGGGGTGTAACACCCCAAACCCAGCCCAGACGTTATGGCTAGATCTGACGTGTCACATGGACTTACGACTTAGTATGCATTCGCTGGTTTAAGTGATTGGGGTGGTCTTTGTAAAAAGAGTGGTTGAATGAAAAGCTAGTTTATCAATCTTTAGGCTATCCATTTGTTGTGCTTGTTGAGTCTTGAAAACGTTCATTAATTTTGAAAACCCGCGCAGTCTAACACTAGCAGTTTCATCATAGTATAAATATAATCAGAAAATAAAACCATAGCGGAAAAAGAAATTTAAATAGGGGCCTTATTACAACTTAAAACCCAAAATTAAGTCAGAATATAAAAATAATAAAAATAAACTAACTTAGAAAAACCAACTTTGCAGATGATGTGGCCACTCGAATCCCTCACAGCTCCAAGCCCACTATGGTTGGGGATTTCCTGCAAAGATGAAAATAAAGGGTGAGTTCAGTAAACTTAGTGTGTAACATAACCCAACCATAGCCCAAAACAGATCAAACCTCAGAGTCAGACTTATCTGGGCCTTGGCCCAGTACAGAAATCAGAATGAAACCCATAGGCCCATAGCAGATACCAAACAAGTATATCATGAATGCAGAAATCCCAAACTAGAGCCATCCATAACACCCCCGTACCAGCCTTACACCATGTGGGGAGACTACTCGACCCACCCAATCGCTACACACCACAAAAATTGCAGCGAGGCTCCCAGATATTGTGACGAAGTCACCAGTTACAGATATTGTGGCTAGGCCACCAGAACAGATATATATATATATGTGGCGAAGCCACTAAATTGCAGCGAGGCTGCCAAATATTGTGACGAAGTCACCAGAACAGATATATGTGGCGACGCCACCAGATTGTAGCGAGGCTGCCAGAATGCTTCCTCTATCAATATAAACCCATGTCCCATGCAACAGAAATAATATGTCATGGCATACGTATACAGAAACAGAACATCATGCTTTTCAGAAAAAATAACCCTAGGGGTAAAATCGTAATTTTGCATGCATAAGGGTATTTCAGTAATTATTACCTATTGCTAAGGTTTCATGCTCATTCTAACTTTACCAAGTAATCAGAAGTACTTACCTTGTCTTTTTACCAAAGTGGGCCCGTTGGCCCATTAGCCCGTTTTCAGCCCATTAAGCCCAAAAATACCGTTGTGCACGAAAATGCACACTCTGCACTCTAATCATCCAAATGCACCATATTCATTAACAACTGTCTCACGAGCGCTTGCACGCTCGCGAGTTCACAAAATACCAACGTTTCGGTATTTCGGCTTTTACCGATTCAGTCTAAGGGAGGGTGTCGTTTTACACACCTGGTTGATGACGATTGATGACGATATCTCCCACACGATAATCCTACAATCGATCACTAACACATTAGACTTACGAATTAATGATAATAACATAAATCCACGTCAACTAACCCAATCATCACACAAGTTAGTCATTTACGCATGAGGGGCAAAATAGTCATTTTACCCTCCAAGGGTAAATCGGTAGTCTTACCCTACAGGGGTATTTTAGTAATTCTACAACTTATCCACTTGGGCCTACGGACCCATTGGGACCACATGGCCCATTTCAACCCATCGCGGCCCGAAATAGCCGTCCTACTACTAGAGTAATGAGAAATACACACCTGTTAGGAGACTGCAGTTAATCCGCGCTCCAAACACTCTTAGCTGACGCCCAACCCAAACGAGCACGTCACAAAACGAAAGGGATCAGCCAAGAAGGGTATGCCTACTCTCCTCATGGTTTGCTCTATTTAAAGCCAGCTCTCCATCTACTCTTATGTTAGCTTCCCGATGTGGGATCCCTTCATCACCATAGTTTAAAACTAACACCAACTCTTGCCGTCCCAACATAGCAAAATAATCAACCTTTGCGTGCCAAGGGATTCGAACCAAAGTCCTCTCACATGCCAACTCACGCCACCACCACTAGGCCATCAACTCATTTGTGTCATAAATCCAACACATTAAACTTTAAAGCGCACCTACTTGCTTCCAGATTTATTGAAAAGAAAAACCAAAATATATTGCAAGAGCCAAGACCCCTTGCTTCCTTTATGGCGTCACTTTCTTGTCCCCTAAGTGGCGCCACCTTTCCACTACACCACACTCCTTTTTGTGTCATCTTTTACCCCTTTACTCTTAAAAGCCCAAACGCCAATTGCATCACTTGTTCATAAAATTAAAATTCTGAAGACTACCACGGATTTAACTTAAGTTTGGGCCTTCCAAAGGCCCACTAACCTACTAAAATATATATTTTAACCAACCAGAACACACACAAATTTTAAAAATCACAGAAACATAGAAAACCTAAAAATTGGGGCATTACAAGGGGCTCGGGAAAGCCTTTCTCCAGATGATGAATGCCTGGTATACTGAGTTCGTTCATACGAACCCGAATGTACAACCTCCCCCACCTCCCCCGATTCTTCAACCTGTACCCCCGATGCCTCAAGGTGTAGATCTGATGAAATTTCACAGAACTCCAGTTGACAGAATCTGTATGCAAGGGGTCAAATAATTCAGGGCAAATGTTGATGATGATACAGAGAAAGCAGAGTTTTGGCTTGAGAATTCTGTTCGGTTATTTGATGAATTGTCTTGTACACTTGAGGAATGCTTGAAATGTGCTATATCATTGTTGAGGGATTCAACCTATCATTGGTGGAAGACATTGATTTCAGTAGTACCGAAAGAGAAAGTAACTTGGGAGTTCTTTCAAGAAGAATTTCAGAAGAAATACATTAGTGAAAGATTTGTTGATCAAAAGCGTAAAGAGTTTCTTGAATTGAACCAGGGGAACATGACAGTTACTGAATACGAAAGGGAGTTCGTTAGATTGAGTAAGTATGCTAGAGAATATATTCCTACAGAGGCTAAAATGTGTAGACGATTTGAAGACGGACTCAATGAAGACATTAAAGTATTTGTTGGGATTCTCGAATTAAAAGAAATGGTAGTACTTGTTGATCGAGCTTGCAAGGCTGAAGAACTACTCAAAGAGAAGAAAAAAGTAGAGGCTGAGACTAGAAATTGGAAGAAAAGATCGATGAGCAGTTCATTCTCACAGCAATCCAGAAAATCTAGAAATATGAATCCTCGTTCTCAAGTTTCGGCTGGACAATCATATGGAAATTCTAAGAAGCAAAATGTGGATTTTAAATCTCAGACTACTTCCATGGCTAGTGTGGGGAATTCGAGATTTGTTAAGCCTGAGTGCCAATGGTTTGGTAGAAATCATTTTGGCCCATGTAGAGCGAGTGAATGTTTTCGGTGTGGTTTTTTGGATCATTTTATTAGAGACTGCCCAGGGAGAGTTGAGACAGAAAATTTTCACAGTGTAAAAGCTAGTGGTGCAGACTTGAGGGGAAGATATTCGAGAAAAGCTGGAAATGAAGCAAGCAGCAAAAATGTAGTTAAAGATTTAGCAGCTAAACCTGAAGCAAAGGTTCCAGCTAGAACTTATGCCATAAAGGCACGTGAAGATGCTTCATCACCTACGTGATTACTGGTATATTTTCTCTTTATGATGTTAATGTTAATGCTTTGATTGATCCCGGTTCTACTCATTCATATGTGTGCATGAAATTGGTGTCTAATATGAATATACCTGTTGAGTACACAAAATTTATGATTAGAGTGTCGAATCCATTAGGCAAATGTGTGATAGTTGATAAAGTATGCAAGAAATGTCCTTTAATGATTCGGGGTCATTACTTTCCGGCCGACTTGATGTTGTTTCCGTTTGATGAATTTGATGTTATTTTGGGTATGGATTGGTTGACATTGCACGATACTATAGTAAATTGCAAAGAAAAAGTTATAGAATTAAAGTGTGAAAGTGGTAAAATTCTGCGGGTTGAATCAGGCAAATTAGAGGCATTATCTAGTGTGATTTCTTTGATATTAGCTCAGAGATATTTGAGGAAGGGTTATGAAGCTTATTTGGCATATGTAATTAATACAAAAGAAATTGAAAAGAAAGTTGAATCAGTGCCAATTGTGTGTGAATCCGCTGATGTATTTCCAGAAGAGTTGTCGGGTTTGCCTCTAGTTAGGGAAGTAAAATTTAGTATTGAATTGATATCGGGAATAGCTCCGATCTCGATTGCTCCATATAGAATGGCACCAGCAGAGTTGAAAGAATTAAAGTCGCAATTGCAAGAGTTGACTGACAAAGGGTTTGTGAGACCGAGTTTTTCACCTTAGGGTGCTTCCATGTTATTTGTAAAAAATAAGGATGGTTCTATGATGTTGTGTGTTGACTATCGGCAATTAAACAAGGCGACAACCAAGAACAAGTATCCATTTCCAAGAATTGATGATTTGTTTGATCAGTTAAAAGGAGCAACATGGTTTTCAAAGATTGAATTAAGATCTGAATACTACCAGCTGCGAGTAAAAGAGCCGGATATACATAAACTACTTTTAGAACAAGGTACGATCATTATGAATTTTTAGTCATGCCATTTGGGTTAACAAATGCTCCTGCTGTGTTTATGGATTTGATGAATCGCATATTTCGGCCATACTTGGACAAATTTGTTGTGGTATTTATAGATGACATCTTAATTTATTCGAAAGATGAGACAGCGCATGCCGAGCACTTGAAGATAGTTTTACAAACTTTGAGAAATAAGCAGTTATATGCCAAGTTTAGTAAAAGTGAATTTTGGCTTCGGGAAGTTGGATTTTTGGGTCACATTGTTTCAGGTGATGGTATACGGGTTGATTCTAGTAAAATTTCGGCCATTGTTGATTGGAAACCACCGAAAAATGTAACCAAAGTTAGAAGTTTCTTGGGGCTAGCTGGGTATTATCAGCGATTTGTAAATGGATTTTCTATAATTGCTGCTCCTATGACTAGACTACTCCAAAAGAATGTTAAATTTGAATGGATGGAAGAATGTCAACAGAGTTTTGAAGAATTGAAAAAGTTATTACCTGAAGCACCAGTGTTGGTACAACCTGAATCAGGTAAAGAATTTGTGGTGTATAGTGATGGTTCTCGAAATGGCTTAGGATGTGTACTTATGCAAGAAGAAAAAGTGGTGGCTTATGCTTCGAGGCAGTTAAAATCTCACGAAAGGAATTATTCGACTCGTGATTTAGAATTGGCTGCTATAGTGTTTACTTTGAAGATTTGGCGACATTATCTGTATGGTGAAAAGTGTCGAGTATATACCGACCATAAAAGTCTTAAGTACTTGATGTCACAAAAAGACTTGAATTTGAGACAGCGAAGATGGTTGGAGTTATTGAAAGATTACGAGCTTGTTATTAACTACCATCCGGGAAAAGTGAATGTGGTTGTCGATGCTTTGAGTAGAAAGTTGCTATTTTCTTTGAGAGCTATGAATACTCAGTTAAAGGTATCAGATGATGGTTCGATTCTAGTAGAGTTATGAACAAGACCGATGTTTTTACAAGAGATTTTTGAAGCTCAGAAAAATGACCAAGATTTGTAAGCCAAGAGAAAGCAGTGTGAGGCTGATACGGGATCAGATTTCAGAATCGGTTCTGATGGTTGCTTGATGTTTAAAAACTAGATTTGTGTACCAAAAAATGATGACTTGATTCAAAAGATTTTGCATGAAGCACATAATGGTTGTTTGGCGGTTCATCTGGGCAGTACAAAAGTCTATAATGACTTGAAGAAATGTATTGGTGGAGTGGAATGAAAAGAGACATCTCCGAATTTGTATCAAAATTCTTAATTTGTCAACAAGTGAAAGCTAAAAACCAAGTACCTTCGGGATTACTCCAGCCTATCATGGTTCCTGAATGGAAATGGGATCGGATTACTATGGATTTTGTGTCAGGGTTGCTGTTAATTGCAGGGAAGAAAAATGCTATCTGGGTAATAGTTGACAGACTGACTAAATCGGCTCATTTTATTCCAGTACGTACAGATTATTCTCTTAATAAGTTGGTTGAATTGTATATCAATGAGATTGTTAGACTTCACGGAATACCTTTGTCAATCATTTCAGATAGAGATCTGAGATTTACTTCACGGTTTTGGAAAAAGTTGCAAGAGGCATTAGGTACGAAGTTAAATTTCAACACTGCCTTTCACCCACAAACTGATGGACAGTCAGAGAGAGTGATTCAGATTCTTGAAGACATGCTCAGATGTTGTGTATTGGAATTTCAAGGTAGTTGGGAAAAATACTTAAAGTTGGTAGAATTTGCTTATAATAATAGTTATCAGATGAGTTTGAAGATGGCACCTTATGAAGCATTGTATGGTCGTAAATTTCAGACGCCATTGTATTGGACTAAACTCAAGGAAAATCAGATTTATGGAGTTGATCTAATAAAAGAAACCGAAGAAAAAGTGAAAGTGATTCGAGATTGTTTGAAAGCTGTATCGGATAGATAGAAATCTTATACGAATTTGAAACGAAAGGAAATTGAGTTTCAAGTTGGTGATAAGGTATTTTTAAAAGTGTCTCCATGGAAGAAAGTTTTTAGATTTGGACGGAATGGCAAGTTAAGCCCGCATTTTATTGGACCGTATGAAATAATTGAAATAGTTGGACCAGTAGCTTATCGGCTAGCATTGCCATCTGAATTTCAGAAGATGCATGATGTGTTCCACGTATCTATGCTATGTCGGTATCGTTCAGATCCTTCACATATAATTTCACCAACAGAAATTGAGTTACAACCGGATATGACTTACGAAGAAGAACCGATTAAGATTTTAGCTCAAGAGGTCAAGCAACTAAGAAATAAAAGTGTCACTCTCGTGAAAGTATTGTGGCAAAAGCACGGGGTAGAAGAGACTACATGGGAACCTAAGGAAACCATGAGAAATCAATATCCACACCTGTTTACTGGTAAGATTTTCGAGGATGAAAATCCTTAAAGGGGGGAGAGTTGTAATATCCCGAATTAGGGCCTAATTGGAATAGTGGTTTTGTGACCACAAATCTGAGATAGAAATAATTATTTTATAATTATTTTGAGGTTTATGAAATGATTGCATGATTGTGTGAAAATTTCGTGACGAAATTCTATGCATAAAGTGCTTAAGTTGAGATTAGGGACTAAATTGAATAATTTGTAAAACTTGCATTCTAGAAGTTTTTAGTATGAAATTGCTTTGGAATATTAATGAGGAGGTCTTAAATAGCAATTTTACTAATTTCTAAAATTTTGGACAAAAATGGGCTTGTACATAAAAATTTTCAAAGAAAGGTATTAAGGGTATTTTAGTCATTTTGTAATTAAAATTAATTAAAAGGGAAATTAAGGTCAAAATGTGTTCATCTTCTCCATGCCTTGGCCAAATCTTACCTCTCTCCATAGCTAGGGTTTCTTCAACTTCTAAGCTTCATAGTAAGTGATTTCAAGCCCCGTTTTTAATGATTTTTATGTTTTTGAAATCCCAGTAGCTCGAATTAACTGATGCTAGCAATAATTCAACCTAGGGTTCATATTTGGAAAAATACCCATAGGTGAAATTTGTGTATTTTGGTGTTTTATGATAGAATATGAGGTTTCAAATTATGTTAGACAACTTGTGCTACTCGGTTTTAAGTGAAAACGAGTAAAAGGGCTTAATCGGTAAAAATACCTAATATTCATAAGTACATGTTAGAGTGTGAATTTGATGTTTCCATAGAAGGGAAAAATGATCAGCATGTCATAAAACATAAGATAATAGGATGAGGTTTAATTTACGAGCCTTGGGGAAAAAGTGCAAATATGTGAAAGTTTAGGGGCAAAATGGTAATTTTGCCAAAGTTCGTATTAGGGGATGTTTTGATGAATGTATGTATTAAATAAATTAATTTGGCATTATAGATCAAGAGAAACGAGATTCAAGCTGCGATCGAGGGAAAAACAAAGTTTACGAGGAATAGGCTCGATTGCTAATATTTTGTATCGAGGTAAGTTCATGTGTAAATAAGGTAACATAATTTTTATTTTAAGTGATTTAATGTTATGTATATGACATGATACTTATTATCATGAAATATGATGCTTTGTAAATTATTATTTGGTGATATGCAAATTATGTGAACAACTTGATAAGTATGAAATGTTAGCAAGTATCGGTTTCTACATTTCGAAGAAGGCAATCAAAATGAGTAATTGAAAAGAATCCCGTTTGAACCTTGGGAATAGATTACGGTACAAGTGACATGTCACTAGGATGGTTGAGTTTCGAACTCGTTGAGTTGAGTCCGAGTTCGTGAGATGTAACTAGGCGTCCGAACTCGTTAAGTTGAATCCGAGTTCACTTATGGATGCGAACGCCCAAGCTCGTTGAGTTGAGTCCGAGTTAGTTTATGGGCGGGTTACATGGTAGCTTGGCTACATAGATTTCAAAAGCTATTGAGCTTGTTTAGCTATGAGTATAGCACTTATGTGCACATTATCCGTGTATCCGAAATCATATTCCGATGTGTTCAACGGGAGATCTCTAATAGAATAAGGAGAATACCTAATATGATGGTGACATGTTGGTAAGTGTAGTGAATAAGAAAATTTGATAGGTATGTGTTTAAACCCTTGGGTTGAGAACTTAGTATGATGAAATTGTAGTAAGATATTAAATGCAAATGTAACATGAATGTCTTGGTGTTGTTTATGCAAATAATGTTTATGTTGAATGGCATGATTATGTTACTTGTTATTTGCATGTGAACTTACTAAGCATTTATGCTTACTCCCTCCTTTTCCTTCATTGTAGTTTTGACAAGCCGGCTTGAGAGTCGGGATAGGTCGAAGGCTTGCTCACACTATCCGAAGACCTAAATTGGTAAAATGGCTTGTATGTTATGAGTGTGGCATGTATAGCACTATACTCACTTTGTGTAAATGATCTTATGACATGGTAAATGAGTGATGTGGAAATGCTTGTTGTTAATTAGCTATTGGAATGGCTAATCAAAATTTATATTTAGTGTTATGTAAAACCATAAAATGGTGAAATTTGTTATAAAACAGTCATACAGCAGCAGTGATGTGAATTTAAAAAATCACTAAAAATAGTATAAATGGAATTAGGTGATGAATAAATATTTAATTGAATCTTAATGAATCTATTTTTATGTGAAAGAAACGAAATAGGCATATGAGTTATATTTTATAAGATATTTAAGTTTTGGTGGAACAAGGTCAGAGTGGTCTCTGAATCCCCTATTCTGAATTTAAAAATTCATCATAAATTGTAAAAAAATAATTAAAAGTCATGATTTATATTTACAGATTCCTTATTGAGTCTAGTTTTATTATAAAGAAACGGCATAATCATTGAAGCTCTGTATAGTGAGATATCTGATTCGTAATACACAGGGTCAGAGTAGTCAAACCCTGAAATAGGGGAGAATTTAACTAATAAAATGTAATAATTGGCTCAATCAAAAATTCTAGAAAAACTTTAATAGATATATATATGAGTATAGTTTCAATGAAAATTTACGGATCTTAATTTTGAGTTTTGGAACTCGAGATATGAATTTTTAAGCGACTGTGACGCAGTTGGCCAGCTTGTCTAGAAATTTTAAAAATAAATTGTTTGAGCTGTTTAATTAATGAATTAAGTTTAGTAACACCTCAAACTCGACTCTGGCGACGGTTTCGGGTGTGAGGGCGTTACATGATGCGGTCGAGATCGCATCACCAGATTGCATCTTTCCTTCTCGGAAATAGGGGCATACTCAAAACAAAGTCCATTGTCACTCTATCTCATTTCCATTCCGGGATCATAATTGGTTGTAACAAACCAAATGGCACTTGATGTTCAGCTTTAACTTGCTGACAGATTAAACATTTAGAAACAAAGTCAGAGATATCTCTTTTCATTCCAGACCACCAGTAATGCTGTTTCAGATCATTATACATTTTTGTACTACCCGGATGAACAGATAAACAACTATTCTGAGCTTCATTCAAAATCATCTTAATTAATTCTAGATTTTTCAGAACACAAATT
The DNA here is from genome assembly GCF_007990345.1 of Gossypium hirsutum. Taxonomy (NCBI): domain Eukaryota; kingdom Viridiplantae; phylum Streptophyta; class Magnoliopsida; order Malvales; family Malvaceae; genus Gossypium; species Gossypium hirsutum. Next base: position 35,693,939 of record NC_053435.1, on the reverse strand, counting down.
CGATCTCGGAATCTCAGAAAATTATCTTTATCAACTCTGAATTCTAAATCAAAATCCAAATTACACTGAGCTTGTTTTGCTAAAATTTCATTATCAATCTTCTGAGCTTCGATAATCTGTTGAATGAATAACGGTCTTGCTTTTAATTCAGTTATAACCGAACCATCATCGGACACAACCAAATGAGCATTCATCGAACATAGAGCAAACAGTGATTTTCGACTCAAAGCATCAGCAACAACATTTGCTTTTCTCGGATGATAATCAATCACAAGCTCATAGTCTTTTAACAATTCTAACCACCTTCTTTGTCGCAGATTCAGATCTTTTTGAGTCATCAGATATTTCAAACTCTTATGATCAGAATATACATGACATTTCTCACCAAACAAATATTGGCGCCAAATTTTCAAAGCAAAAACAATCGAAGCTAACTCAAGGTCGTTCGTTGGATAGTTCTTTTCGTGCGGCTTTAACTGTCTTGAAGCATAAGCAATGACTTTTCCCTCCTGTAGCAAAACACATCCTAGACCGTTCAATAAAGCATCACTATAGATCAAAAATTCTTTACCTAATTTGGGTTGTACTAATATCAGAGCTTCAGTCAATAGGGCTTTCAACTGATCAAATCTTTTCTGACACTTTTTAGACCATTCAAATTTCACATCTTTTTAAAGAAGTTTTGTTAACGGAGTTGCAATCATCGAAAAACCTTTTATGAACCTTCTATAATAACCAGCAAGTCCCAGGAAATTGCAAACATCAGAGACATTTCTCGGAAACTTCCAATTCAAAATAGCTGAAATTTTGCTCGTATCAACTCGAATACCTCATGCTGGTAATATGGCCCAAAAAATTGACTTCTCGTAACTAGAATTCACATTTTCTAAATTTCGCATATTATTACTTATCACGCAAAGTCTGTAGTACTATTCTCAAATGTTCAACATGCTTGGATTCATCGTGCGAATAAATCAATATGTCATCAATGAATATGACAACAAATCGATCTAAATACAGTTTGAAAATTCTGTTCATCAAATCCATAAAGATAAGAGGTGCATTTGATAATTCGAAAGGCATAACTAAGAATTCATAGTGGTCGTACCTCGTTCTAAATGTAGTTTTTAGAATGTCTGAGTCTGTTACTCGCAACTGATAATAACCTGATCTCAAATCTATCTTCGAAAACACGGTAGCTCCTTTCAATTGATCAAATAAATCATCAATTCAAGGTAGAGGGTATTTATTCTTGATAGTCACTTTGTTCAACTAACGATAATCAATGCACATTCTCATCCTACCGTCTTTATTTTTCCCAAATAGAACTATGCACCTCAAAGTGAGAAACTCGGTCTAGCAAATCCTCTATCGGTCAACTCTTGCAACTGAGACTTTAATTCTTTTAGTTCGATTGGAGCCATTCTCTACAAAGCTATCGGAGTAGTCCCAGGTACTAATTCAATGCCAAATTCAAGTTCTCGAATTGGAGGTAATCTTGGAAGTTCCTCAGGAAACACATCAGGGAATTCACAAACAACAGGCACTAATTCAACTTTATTTTCTGACACTTTCGAATCAATCACATAGGCAAAATAAGCTTCACAACCTCTTCTCACAATACTCAGAGCTTTCATTGAAGATATCACAGCCAGCAACCCATTTAAGTCACTAGATTCAATTCGAACTATTTCATCATTCTTGCATCTCAAATCTATAGTTTTTTGTTTGCAATTCACAACAGCATCATGTAAAGTTAACCAATCCATACCCAGAATTATATCTAACTCATTAAAAGGTAATAACATCAGATGGGCCGAAAAACAAATGTCTCAAAACGTTAACGGACAATTCTTGCAGACTTTATCAACCCAAACACATCTGCCTAGGGAGTTCGATACTTTAATTACGAATTCAGTAGACTCTATACGAAAAGTCTTACTATTCACTAAATTCATGCATATATTGGAATGCGTTGATCCAGATCTATTAAAGCAATGACAGAAGTATCATAATTTGTGAAAGTACCCATAATCACATCTGGAGATAAAGCTTCCTCACGAGCTCAAATGGCATAGGCTCTGGCATGTGCACGAGCCTCGGATCTAACAGCAATGTCTTTTGTTCCCCTCTAAATGCCACTTACATTTCCCGTTGCCACTTGGCCTCGAATGTTGCACATCTCTTGCTTGATAGACTCGGGGCAATCATGGATAAAATGATCTAATGATCCATATTTGAATCAAGCCTGATCATACAATCTATAATTACCGGGACATCTTTTACCATAGTGTTTGCACTCAGAGTGATTAGATTGAACATTTCAAGTACTGGCAATAGATGCAGCTGTAGCTTTGAAACTCGAATGTGATCTAGCACGATCTCTACTCGAATATCCCACTTTAGCCTTTGAACAAATATAATCATCTCAAAACTTCTTTGATGTTTAACACCCCAAATTCGGCCTAGACGTTATGGCCGAATCTACAATGTCACATTGAAGTGTTTTTCGAAAAACATAATTTCATTGAAAAACCCGTTCTATATAAAACCTTTTTGTGAAAATTTAGGATATCTTGTTCGTTGTTAACACTCAAGTCATTTAAGTGAAATGTAAATCATATTAGGTTGTTATTGCACTTTAAAACAATGTTTGTTGCGAAAGCTTTTAAAACATGTAACGTAATCGTGGTGTTTTGAAAAGCATTTATCTTTTTGAAAATTCGCGGCCCACTACTAACAGATGTGAATCAAGGTAAATAAATCCCAAATTAAAATAGACATTAAAGAGGCCTTATTACAAAACAAATACCCAAATTAAATTAATCATAAATTAAATATTAATAATGGAAGCAAATGCGGTTATGTGGCCACCTTCGAGTCCCTCGCAGCATTGATCCGCCTAATGATTACCTACGCAGAAAACAAAAGGGTAAGTTTATGAAAACTTAGTGTGTAATCCCTTAATGACAGTCAGTCATACAATAGGCATTTACAGTCTGGGCCTAAGCCCGTTTCAGTAACAGTTTAATATCAGTTTGGGCTTTGACACATCTTAATACAGAAACAATTACATGTTTGAGCCTTAGCCCATTGCAGTAACAGTAAACAGTGCAGATATGCAATTAGAAATCCTATCCAACCAGCCTCTACACACCACTTCATCCAACCCTACATACCATGTGGGGATAAAATCAACCCACCCATCCCTACACACCAAATATAGCACCGGTTGTGGCACGAAACAGAAATTGCAGTAGAGCTGTCGGTACAGTACACTTCCTCCAATCATAATAAACCATCCCCATGCAACATATCATAATATTATGCAAATGGCATGCTCAATACAGTCATACATCTCAAAGGGCATAATAGTCATTTTACCTTATAGGGGCATAATAGTTATTTACCAATTTTGGGGTCTAGGTATGTTTACCGACCCAACAGTAGCTCCACAGTCGCCGCGGGTGACCCGTGCAACCTTAATAGTCAAACAATGAAAATGGGCCTAAGGCCCATGATGTAGGTCCATGTGGGCCCACACGCCTGTGTGGCCTACAAGCCCAAATCTGGCCTTGGCCTGTGTGGCCTAATATTCTCCACACGTTCGTGTGGTTTACCTGTGTGGGGCCCACAAGGTCTATTTTGACCCAACGTGGCCAAGAATGGCCTAAGCTCATGAAATCGCTCATGATGGCCTCTAGATTAAACGCCCACATTTTAGGCATACAGATTACCACAGGAGGGAGCTCAGTTTGTGTGGCACCGACGGTCTTTTATTTTGGCTTTTGTCGATTTACTAGTAGAGGTAGTGTTTAACGCACCTTGCTTACAAAAACGTGAGAATCATCCCCGAGTACTCCAACCTACATTCAATCACAAGTTTCGGTTAATCGCATCCTAATCAAATTATCGAAACCCCCACAAAAATACTTGATCAAAGGATTACCTATTACTTGCTTAGATCAATTAATTGTGGCTTGCCCATTTAAACCGTTTGCAAGAGACTAATCACTAGGCCATAGGGGGTTATCTACACTTCAAACAAACCTTATCAACCATCAAACAAAAGAATAGTTTGAACTAGACGAAAATTCACTTACCGAAAACACACAGTCCAGATTAGAAGAACATTCGGCCTACATCCACACAAAAGTTGAAAGTACACAGATTGGTAGAGGCAATACGGAATAATCGCACCCCTGAGATGGAATGTTCGGCTAACAAAAAATGTAGAGAATCGATAGAATGAAATGAGGGGAAGAGCATTTGGTTTTAGCAATATAAGGAGGGACACTCGAAAAGAGTTGAAGAAATAGAGAGAAAAGGGAAAAGGGGTATTCGGCTATTACTAGAAGAAAAGGAAAATTTGAGAGAGGACGAAATAGGGGATAATGATGCGAATCCCGACGTATCATGGTTCGACACAATTCGACAATATCAAGCATGGCCTAAGTTCGAGGGGCCCAAGTTCAAAATGAAGCCTGATCTTAAATTTCAACGAGCTCAATTCAGCCCGATTTTAGCTCAATGAGCTCGTTTGCTCATTTTTCTAGTTTATTTTAATTTAAGCATTTTATTAGTTGCTGGAATAAATTAATTGAGTCTAGTTAAACTTAATTAAATCAGCTCAATAATTTGGTTGTGTTATTTTTAATAAATTAAAATCTGGACATTTTTAATTATGTTTAAATGTGTTAGTTAAATTAGTTAATTTGCTTAGCTCATAATTATGTTTAGCTTAATAATTGGGTTTTAATATGTTCCAGCCGAAATTAATATGTCTGAATTGGAACATGTTTTAATTTGTTCTAGTACAGCCATTTAACTTGTCTTAGTTTAGGACACATTTATTTCTTGTCCAGCCGAATGTGGTTTAAATTTGCTATCAATTTAATATGTTCAAAGCTGATTAATTTTGGTTTAAATGTGCAGCTATTTTCAACATTAAAGGACCAAGCATGTCGAATTCAATGTGCTTATTGCTACAGCCGAATTAATTAGTGAACAAGGCATGGACGGCACATTAAAGAGCTGCTGATGCATAGGGGCATGAAACGTGATTAATGCATTAAAAAGTTGCTGGTGCATGAATAGCCTAGGAGCATGAAACGTGATTAATGCTTGAAGGCTACTAGTTGGTGTTCCCAAATGGCCATTCAGTCAAAAGATGGCTGAATATTCAATGTTCCAAGCTGAATTAAAAGGCCAGCTGCAGTTTAAGTTTCTCTAGGTGCTTTTTCGGGAATAACAAGGGCCATGGCTGATTATATTTAATCCCATTCAGCTACTCACATTTAGCTTCTATATCTATTGTCCATTGGCGTCCTTAAGGAGCATTTAAGCTGCCCAAGCCTATCCAGCTAGTCAAAGCAATATATTTAATATCATGCACTCTCTTTGGCCGAATATTACAAGATTTTTCAGCTCATTTAATTCTCCAGCTGATGAGGAAACTTCTAAGAAAATTCTCAACTCTTCTAGTTGAATTACAAAGTGACCATTCGGCTTTCTAGGTGGCTGATTAGCTCACCTTTATTTTAAATGAAACCAGCTGCATGAAGACACCTTGGAAGCTGTCCAAATACGTTCTTAAGGCTGGAGGAAGCATCCTAGAATTTCCTAAATTTTTCTGGAAATTTCAGCTCATTTAAAGGTTTAATTAAGTGACCATTCAGCTACTTTTTGAGGCCATTCGGTTGACCATGTTATAGACTATAAATAATTGTTAAATTTCATTTGTAAAAGGTTAGACATTTTTTTTGTTAGACTTTTCACTTAATGAAACTTTGTTAAACTTTTATGGAATTTGTGAGATTTCTTTCTCTCATATTTCATTGAGGACTTCGTTGGCTTATCTAGGAAGCCTAGTGGATTCAACCCTGTTCTTCACTATCCCGAACTTATCACTATCAAATAGTGTGGCGTTCACCCATATACCGAGGTTCCTACTTTGCTAAGTAGTGGGTTGAGGTTTATCACTTTCATCCTCCACCTTGAAAGCCTATAAGCATTTGGGTCGATATTTTCTAATATTGGTTCGGGCTTGCTTTTAAAAACCCTTTTCTTCCATATCCATCATCTATTTACTTCTTTCACTTTCCCTTCCAATTTAGCCGAACCTATGCATATTATTCTTATCCATAAACCATCATAGAACCATTATACATAGCTTCCGTCCTATTTTTCCATCAACTTCATTTCAAAAGTGAATTAAATGATACTTTCTCGTAGACGATCGGGCAACTCAGCATACGACTCGACTCTCCCCGAGGCGGTTCGTATCAGATAATCTGCCAAGCACAAGATGCAGAAAATGAGGATTGATAATGTGAAAAGAACTAAGAGGGAGAGAGAGGAAGGAGAGAATTCGGCTAAGAAGAAGGAGGGAAAGAAGAGAAAAATGATGAAATGAGGGACCTCAGGAGAAGTGAAAAACTTATGCCAGCATAAATGAATGATACTACCCAAAACCTCCCTAGCATTATTCGGCCTCCATAGAAAAAGAGAGTGATGTAAGCACACCTGGGGGTTCAACAACTTTGAACCAAGACCCCATCAAGCTTCCAAAAGGCCCAATGACCCAAGCACGAGCTAGGAAATTTCAAGAAGTTGTTTCAGCTTTATTTGCTTGACTTTGGGATGAATCAACACTCCATGTCAATGAGGAAGTTCGGACCAGCTCTCTAAAGAACTCTAGTAGCCTTGTGCAAGCTGAATTCAGCTCCTCTCTAGCTCCTCGAGTTCAACTCAGCTCCAATCAGCTCACTTGAGCTTATTTCAGCTCGTTTGAGCTTAATTCAGTTTCATTTCCAACTCCTCGAGCTCCGTCTAGCTCAATTCAGCTCATTTGAGCTCGTTTCAACTCGTTGAGCTCAATCGAGCTTACTTTCAACTTGTTCTTTATTTTAATAAATTAAACTAAGTTTTTAGTTTTATATTAATTAGTTTGCTATAGCTCATTAACGAAAATCCTAGCTCAAATAAGTTCATTAAATGTTTTCACTTAGTTTGAGATAGCCGAACTTAATGCTACTAACTAGTCTTTAATTAATGTGTTTAGTTTAGCTTAGCATGATATTTATGATGTCTAGTTCATGCTCTTAACATGTTCAGCCGAATATACATTGGGATTTAATGTGTTCATGTTTCTTGTAGGTTCAGTTGAATGTATTGAGTACATTTAATGAGATTCATGCACGGCTAGGTACATGGATTATAAGAGTTCATGCATGAACGAATTTATGCATGGTGGGCTGGCTATTGGTGATCCCTAAGCAACCTTTTGGCCAAGAGTTAAGTTCCTCAAAGTGATCGAGAATGCATGAAGGAGCCATTAATGCAAGTACATGCATGGCTTAATACATCGTATGGAAGGATGCATGCACAACTAATGTTTAATGGATGGCATTTGAAGGAATTCATGTATTGAGGACGTTCATGCAAGTGGGGGCTATTTTATGTACATGTATTTGAAGATTCATGGACCTTAATTAAGGAAGAACATACATTGGGACGTTTTATGCATGTTTCATGCATATCCAAGATGTCCATTCAAGTATTCAAGGTACATTCAAGCTTCATTCAGCCAAGGGAGATGTAAGAGCATCAAAGGGTTGCACATTCATGAACTATGGCTTTTCTTCATTACTAAGCATGCATGAATGCATCAAGGAAACAACATGATGGTTCGGCCATTCATTCATCATCTTCCAAGCACTTTTGCTTGTTCATGATGCTGCCTATTGGAGTTACATTCAGCCGAATATAGACTTAGTTTATCAATTAATATTTTCTAGATTATTCTAGCACATTCATAGCCGAATTACTTAGTTCTTAAGCTAGTCATTTTGTCCATTCTGCTATCCCATATTAGGCTATAAGTAGTTTACAAATTTCTGATGTAAAGGACTTTTGCCAAATTATTGAATGAACATTTATTCTTGTGAGGTTAATTTTCCTCTCCAATTTCGTACGAGTCTCGAGTGACTTATCTAGCTTGCTAGTGGCATCAACCCGAACTTGTTTCTGAACTTATCACCAAGCATTGGTGTGGCGTTCAACTATCCCTCTACCATAATCTTTATCACCTTAAACAATATAGGAACCAGGGTGACACTCTTTAGTGTTGAATCACTCTTGAAGTTTAAGTTCGTTTATCCATTTCCATTTTCCTTCTTTGTTTATCCTATTATCTTAAAACCAAGCCATCGACCTATCTTCTAACTTTGTTTTTATCTATCCAAACTTACTATCTTATACCTAGCCCACTTTGAACCCATTTCATTAATATCCATCCTCTTAAGGCGTTACAAACAAATTGATAATTTTGAGAATGACTCTTCTCGTCGACGATCAGGCAACAACGTGAATTCAACTCCATCTTCCAGAGCTGAATCACATCATTTGGTATCAGAGCTTTTAAAATGAGAAGAGCCAATGTTCGTATCAAGTCTGAAATAGGTTCGTGAAAAAAATTCTATCAAGTTGTACTTCAATTTTCAATTGTATTAGCATTATTTTGAAGTTATTAAAAAAAGAAAATTAAAATTACAAAAGAAAAAGGTGAGAAGTCTTAAGTTCTTTTCGTTTGCTGTTTATAATAATTCAATCCGATCTTCAATTGTTCATATTATCATCTTTGTACCCCCCGACGCCACACTAAACCAAATATTTTCTTCGTTTTTAGCCTACCCTATACCCCTACTACAATATATCCCTTGTAGCCAAATTGAAACTGACCCCAAAGCAGCAAGTAAGTCCATGGGACCAAATACAAAACTACGAGAGGGAGTTTGAGTGGTAAAAGGCATAAGTGTGTGAGTACATTTGAGTGTTGAAAAAGCCTTAAAACTAGTGTAAACACGAGCGCGAGTGCAAAATTATTAAATTTTTTCTTTCCAAGTGAAATCGTGAGGTTTTTGTTGTGAGAAATTTATTTTTGTTCTTATTTAACAATTTTTTCTTTTAGTTATAAATTATGTCTCGTGAAGAAGTTATTGAACCAGAGTTACAATATTTGGTGCTAGAAATGAAAAGAATGTGAATACTAAGTTTGACAAATTGCACGAAAGATTAGACTGTGTGGAGAAAAGAGACCAACGGGAATGAATGTCATCAAGTCGAAAAGTAGAATCGAGAACATCACGGAGATATACATTCGATGACTACTCGAGAAAATATTCCTATTATGATTCCTCTTCGGCAACGAGACAAAGGAACCTATACTATGACTCCTACTCATCGAAGAATTTGAGAAGAGATTTCAATCGAGACTCCTTTTCATCAAGGAATTCGAGATGAAGAGAAGTCAATTTTGATTTTGAATCCTTCCGAGAAGATGTGCGAGATGAAAGATACACCTTTTCAAGAACTTCAAAGAAAACATCCATGGAGAGATCTTCACGAAGGATTGTTCATGAACCATATGTAAATGATTTTTCTTCTTTTGAACAAAATGATTATTCTCCTGAATCTTTTGTCACCTCTTGTAAAAAGAAAATGAGAAAAGAAAAAGATGAAAAGAAAAAAGGGATCAAAAGGCAAGAGAGGCAAGAAAAGATTATGAAACAAAATGAGAGGATCTTAAATGAAATCAAGAAAAGAAACAAAGAAATGAAAGAAAAAGAGGAAGAGAGGAAACAAAATGACATTGAAAAAGAAAAAGAAAAAGAAAAAGAGTTTGATCAAAAGAAAAGAGTGGAAAAAGAAATTGAGGCAAAAGAAACAAGTGTTTCGAAAGAAAAATATTCGAGTGGAAAAGATGTTAGTGAGCAAGCGAGGATTGTTTCCAATAACCCACCTGTTAGTTTTTCTTGTGATACCTCTTTCCAGGTTTTTGAAAATCTGTGTGACTAATTCCAGCTTCGATACCTTCCCAATGAGCGGTGATTCAAGTTGACCAACAAAGGTAAGATTGTGAATGACCTTAGTCCTCCATTGCTTAAAGGTAAGCAAGGTAAGGGTTCCATAGCACTCGAATTTCTACTATCCTCTTTGAATGTTGGTAAAAATATTACTGATGATTTCGTCTTTAAAAAAGCTCCGTGCCTTGATATGGTCAATTTTCCTTCTTTGGTTAATGCTGATGTTTTAAATGGTGGTAAGAAGAGCTTTTCTAATGAAAATCATTGTGTTGTCAAGTGTGAAGGTGAAGTAGCGTTTAATCGACAAATGCAAAACTCAGTTATGTATGACAATGAATTTTCATATAAACATCCCAATTTGTTTGATTGCGATGATTATATGAATCATTTACTGCCTTGTGTGAAATCCTTGAATTTGTGCAAATCTGTTCTGATAAATGTCAAGAGATTTGATTATTTGATTCTATGTCTGCACAAATCCTTTTGGTTTGGCAAGTTTGAATTAATGAAAAAAATAAAACCTTTGTTACATGTTGGAATAAGTAATCAAACTCGTGTGTTCAAAGCTAGAATTTGTTATTTTGGTTCGATATGTGGGTAACTCAAGTATCCTTAATTTTGTGCGAACAATTTATTTGTTGCTTGGCCTTTAACTAAGGAAATGAAAATTGAAGATTTTGACTATAACTTGAAATCGTTCATTGTTCATTTTACGTGGTTGTACATGAAATTCTTGTTTCATCTTGAAAAGGTAAGGCCGACTCATGCTTTTGATCCTGGCATCGATTCATATGTTCAATTTGTGAATAACATTTCAACATGTTCATTCGAGTTCATCATCCATGGTGACGATACCCTTTATCATTTTTGTGAAGGAGACACTTTGAAAAGCGTGAATTATCTTTGTGTTTACCCTTGATTTTAGGTTTATCAAGGACAGTATGGTGAGCTTCGATTTTGAGTACATTATAACCCTAAAGAGAGAAGGTTTGTGTTGATTGAAAAAGGTAAAACTAATCTTTGCTTTCCTGTTCCTAAAGTTAAACAAGGTATGGATTCTAAAAATTCTAATACATCTCTACTCTATTCGAATGATGACGAAAGCATTGTTGATAAAGATATAATTGTTTTGGTTGATGATAAGACAATTTTTGGTACATGTGATGTTGATGAGTTTGCTAATGAAGTGTTAACCAAACGAACCAACTCTGGTTTATGTAGTAAAAATCATGAATTCTGTGAATCTTTTCATTTGCTTGATTCTAAAAATAGATTATTGAATGTCTTTTGGTAGCACTCATGTTTGTCTTGATCGAAAAATAATTGGACTTCATGACTGTTTGGATAAATTCATATGGCATGCTGACTTTAATTTGATTGTAAGTCTTATGTCTTGTTTGATGTGAAATATGAAGGGCCATTTGAAAAAGACTTATGAGAAACCATTGACCCTATTCGTCCAAGAAGGTCGGAGTAGGAATCTTTGTTTCCAAATGAACAAACAAATCAATTTGAGGACAAGTCATTTTGAAGAAGGGGGGAATGATGCAAGCACACCCGGGGGTTCAACAACTTTGAACCAAGACCCCATCGAGCTTCCAAAAGGCCCAATGACACGAGCACGAGCTAGGCAATTTAAAGGAGCTGTTTCAGCTTTATTGGCTCGACTTTGGGATGAATCAACACTCCATGTCAATGAGGAAGTTTGGACCAGCTCTCTAAAGAACCCTTCAAGCCGAATTCAGCTCCTCTCTAGCTCCTCGAGTTCAACTCAGCTCCAATCAGCTCACTTGAGCTTATTTCAGCTTGTTTGAGCTCAATTCGGCTTCATTTCTAGCTCCTCAAGCTCCATCTAGCTTAATTCAGCTCATTTGAGATCGTTTCAGCTCGTTCTTTATTTCAATAAATTAAACTAAGTTTTTAGTTTTATATTAATTAGTTTTCTACAGCTCATTAACGAAAATCCTAGCTCAAATAAGTTCATTAAATGTTTTCACTTAGTTTGAGCTAGCTGAACGTAATGCTACTAACTAGTCTTTAATTAATATGTTTAGTTTAGCTTAGCATGATATTTATGATGTCTAGTTCATGCTCTGATGCGATCCCGGTCGCATCATGTTTCGGTACATCTCGACGACATCGAGATTGGCCTAAACTCGAGGGGCCCAAATGCAAAATGAGACCTTTAAATTCATTTATGTTGTTGGAATAAAGACTTGATTTATCTTAGTTACTTTAGTCTTTAATTATGTCTTATTTATTAAATACATATTTTAATTATGACATGCATTATGTGTTCTGCATTTAATAAAGTCATACATTATGTGACTCCGATGTTAGTTTAAGTCAGCTTCATTAAATTAAGTCTTGCATTAAGTAACTCATTTGTTCATTTAGTTTGCATTTTAAACCATGCATTTAAGCATATTAGTTTAATAAATGAGTTGCTGGACATTTATTCAACTCATCTTAGTTTAATTAATAAGTGTTTTTGTTGAACTTTATTTAATAGTTGCTTCTTTAAATAATTTAGTTCCTAGGATAATTTATTGATGCATGAATTTAAGTTCATTTAATAATGCTTCTCTTAATTAAACTAGTTGTTGGAATAAATGATGCATAAGTGTTAGTTCATTTATTTAAGTTAGTTGTTAATTTGTTTTAAGCTTAATAAATGAATAAATGTGATGGTTACATGTGTTAATTGCAGGTGACTTTTTAGCTCCCATCTATTATTATTAAAGGCTGTTATGCATTCAATAAGGTGACTTCTCAAGAGATTTCAGTTACAAAAGAGAGGGTTGTTACAAAGAGGCTTTAAATATCATTAAGAAGTTGTTTCTATCAATTAAAGGAGAGCATTATTCTTCTTTAAATTAGGCAGCAACTTTGTTTCATCTTCCATAACCGTTTGCTTCATGAGTAATCACTACATGCATTCAATTCTCCATCAAAGAAGCTGGTGTCTTTTCAGTTGCTCATGGAGACTTCAAAAGACTTTGAAAGCAACTTAATTGAAGAAGTAAATCACATTGAAGGCTGGAGTTACTTGGAATAGAATTTCTATAGTTGTGACTTTTCATTAGGCCTCATTATTAGCTTCATTAAAAGTGACCTTTCAGCTAGCTTTCCTTTTGACACTATAAATTCATGTAACCAGCCTTTTGAAGGGGACTACTTTTTGGAATATTTTTGTTAATGATATTCTGCCAAATTTGTGAGGCAAACTTTTCTCTGTTTTCGTTCAAAGATTTGTTGGCTACCTAGTGTTCTAGTTGTGTCATCCATTTTCTTTGTTGAAAACCGAACTTATCACTACTCGTAGTGTGGCGTTCAAACATGCCAAGGTTCCTACTTTGCAAGTAGTGGGTCGAGGTTCTCATATTCTCCATCCGACCACCTTGAAAACTTATAAACATTTGGGTCAATATTTTCTAATATTGGTTTGTGTTTGTTTTTGAGATCATTTTCATTTCCATTCCATTCCATCTTTTCGTTTCATTATAACCAAACCTACAAAAACTTTATATCCATAAACCCAACTACATAAACTTCATATCCATAAACCCATCTTTGAATCCTTTTACATAGCTTCTGCCATTATTTACGTTAAAACATCCTTTTGAACAAATCGAAAGCACTTCTTCATAGACGATCGGGCAAATTCACATACGACTCGACTCACCCCGAGGCGGATCGTATCATGCTCTTAACATGTTCAGCCGAATATATATTGGGATTTAATGTGTTCATGTTTCTTGTAGTTTTTGCTGAATGTAATGAGTACATTTAATGAGATTCATGCACGGCTAGGTACATGGATTATAAGAGTCCATGCATAAACGAATTTATGCATGGTGGGCTGGCTATTGGTGATCCCTAAGCAATCTTTTGGCCAAGAGTTAAGTTCCTCAAGGTGACTGGGAATGCATGAAGGAGCCATTAATGCAAGTACATGCATGGCTTAAGGATGTGATCCGGCTCGGTTGATTGAGTCGATTCACTTGATTGCTCGATCGTCGACGAGGAATAGTTGAGTTATCGGAAATAGGATGAGATAAGGCTAAAGATGCGGAAGCTTTTCAAATGGTTTTAAAGGTTGGCTAAGGTGATGGTAAATTTATAAGGGTAGTAGGCTCGATTTAAGGATAAAAATAAGAAAAAAAATGGAAGTTGGTAAATGAAGGCTCGGTTTTGTAAAAAGATATTATAGTTGGGTAAAATCTAGGATAGACGGTGGAATGGATAAATGAGCTTAAACACCAGAAACGATTCAACACTAAAAAGTGTCACCCCGATTTCTATTCGGTTCAAGGTGGGATTACGGAATTGTAGAAGGGTTGAACGCCACACCAAAGCAAGGTGATAAGTTCAAAAGAGAACGATAGACGCCACTAGCACGCTAGATAAGTCAGATCGAAACTCGTACGAATTTAGAGAGGAGAAAACTCACTCTTTGAACAAAGTTCATTTAAATAATCAAAAGTCAAAAGTCCTTTACAAATGAAAGAAAACAAATATTTATAGGCACATAGATGACCATTCAAATTCGGCATCTAGGTGTTCACACAATAATAAAAACGTTCACACTAATGTATTAAAATAGTTCATAAATTCGGCAGATTCATGCACTAGCTGAATGGACACTTTCTTCCCCCTTAGTTTGTGCATGAATGTTTAGTCATAAAGAAAGGCTTCAAGTGACTTGTATGTGCACCAAAAGGTTGCATTCATCTCCTTGGGACGTTCATGCACTTGTATGGACCATGTATCTTCATAATTAAACACTTTAATGGCATGTAAGTTCATAAATGGTAGCATGAACCTAGTAAATTCGTTCTCCCCTTTGTGCATGCACTTAATTCAATCAATGTGTTGAATTATTGAGTTAATTCCTTCCCTTGGACGTTCTTGAACCCATCCATGCATGTGTAGTAGCCTATAGGTCAATTCAAAGTGTGAACATGCTCAAAGAGCTCTATGGTCAACATAGAATTAGTTAGCAGCTACTTCTTGGCCGAATAAGTGCCTTGGAAAGTTAAGAGACAGCCACCATACATGCACTTAAGCCATTCATGCATTCTATCATCCCATGCATTTGATCCATTCATGGACTAGCCTTTAATGTCCATACATGCATTCGACACATGCATGAATTTGTAGAAACATTGCATCTAGCCGTACATGCACCAGCATTTAATACTTCTTCATTCATGAGTGTGGAATGCCCAAAAGAGATGTTTCTTCATTCATACATTGTACCGTCCAAAGGAATGTACCTACATGAAATAAACAAGTCATTAAGACATCTCATGAACACTCATAAATTCGGCATGATGTGAACACATTAATGTCATGCATTAATTCGGCTATGTGAACATAATCAATTTATATAATGACAATGATATATTAGTAACAAATATTAATATAAGACAAGTTTAATGCTTAAATGAATATGTGCAAATTTTATTTAATGTATTAAAGAAAAAACCGAGTTTAAACTAAAATGAGCTAAGTTTTAGCTCGTGAGCTAAAGTTGAGCTGAGGCTAAACTCCTAAGCTGAAGTTGAGCTAAGGTTTAGCTCGTGAGCTAAATATGAGCTAGGAGTGAGCTCGGTTTAGCTCAGGCAAGTTGGATCGAGCTTGAATAAGCTGGATTTGAGCTAGACGGAGCTCGTGGAGCTGGAAACGAGCTGGGATTAGCTTGCCAACATGTCAATGCTCGGCTTGACAGACTTGCTCGATGAAGTTCGCGGGGCATGCTCGTATCATTCCCCCCTCTTTTAGGCGACTTGTCTTCAAGTCGAGCCGTTTGTCCATGGGAGAACTTTGACTCATGCATGGTTTTCCTTGGTCAAATGGGATGGAAGATGTCACACAAACCTGAAAAATTCTTACCACAGCCAATAAAAAGAAACTCAAAAGAGTCAAATTCAAATGTGTTCGATAGTTCATAAAATATTCATTCAATCGAACATATGCCAAAAATCTCAATTGGACAAAGCAAGCATACATAAATTTATCAAAGAGTTTCGTTAGACCATCGTTACAAACATGAAAACTAAGTTGGATCAAGGGATAATTGGTTAAAAACGATGGTAGGCACTTAAACACATTATTCCTCATCCAAAACATTTTAATTTCTTTAATCGAATATAGTAACTCATTTGGTCCTTTGTCTTGCTCATGCAAGGTATGCCATGGCCAAAGGTATGCTAATTCTTCCTTTCGTTTTTGAGCAACATGAGGGGATTCTCCAAATTCCAACGTAATAATCACATCATCACAATTCCAAAAGGAAAAATCCATCACATCAAAGTATAAATAATTTCCAAACAACCAATCAATGGAATTTTCAACTTCAATCGAAGTGAGCAAAGATATTTGAAAATTTTCAGATGACTTACCTTGACGAATATGAAGAGAAGAAAATTGAGGATTGGGTTTACCGTTCTCAGTCAAAATGAATCTTCTCTCTTTGGATAGATAACGTAAGACAAACCTATTACTTCGATAAATTTGAATAGGTGGTGACGCACCATGACATGTCTTGCTCCTCGAGGGGTGGAATTCACAAAAATAAGACGGGTTAGTATTATCGAAAACTATGGACTTAAATGGAAAAGGAAAGTTACCATGGAAATTTGATTCAATTCCAAAAACATAGGTTGGCCTTACCTTCTCGAAATGAAACGAAAATTTCAAATGTGGCCAAACAAGGTGATTAATAAATGAATCAAAATTGAAACCCAAATCATTGAATTTCACCTTCTTATCAAAAATTCGAACTTCAAGCAAACATAATTTCAATGTAAATGATGCAAAGCACTTAATGTTTCCATAAAATGAATTCATGTAGCAAATACCAGGCTTGAACACACGAACTTGATTAGGAATTCCAACAAGCAACATATTAGAAGAAGATATAATCAACTCACCACACGAATTATATTTCACTAGTTTAAACACACATGTTGATTTGACAAAACCGAGCATACCAAAATGCAAAGGTTCATACTTCAAGAGTATTAATTGGGAATGCAAATCACTACATGGAAATTTCGCACAAAAACTCAAAGATTGTTCATGAAGAACACAATTGCACATATCATGTGAAGATCTTTTAACATGGATGCCAAACAAAGAATTTTTAACGAACATGCAACTTTTCAAACAGGCAGATTTATCACAAATCAATTGAGCAGGCATATTTAAACATAAAGATTTAACACATGAGTTCAAAAAGTTTGCAGGGTCAAACACATGAGAATTTTTACGTGACAGACTTTGATCAAACATGTTCAAAATTTGCTTAGGGAAAACTAATCCAATGTTGTCAACAAATTTGCCAATGTAGTAATCGTCATAAAAAAACTGTATATGGCACCTTTTAAAACAAAATCGTTAACAACAGTAAGTGAACAAAAATTATCCAAATCAAGTGACTTTGATTCGATAAACAAAGAATCCTTACCTTCCTTACCTTCAATCGCAAGTGGGTGGTAGTCATTCGCGAACTTACCTTTTTCGAACAACCTAAAACACCTTTCGTTTGGAAGGTAATGTAGATGGAATTGGTCGCACAAACTTCTAGGAACCTGAAAAGTTAACTCACAAGAAGATCGAACAGGTGGGTTAGTGGAAATAATCCTCACTTGCTCACTTGTTTTCTCACTCGATTCTTTTTCTTCTGGATCACTCGTTTCTTTTGTTTCAATTTCTTTTTCATCTTCTTTTTCACTCTCAAATTTCTTTTCATTTCCTTTTTCATTTTCTTTTTGCTTTTCAAAGGCTTTTTCAAAGGCTTTTTCAAGTTCTCTCAAGATTCGCTCATTTTCTCTCTTACTTGCCTCTTGCCTCTCTTTTCTTTTTATTTCATTTTCTTTTTCTTCTCTTGCTTTTTCTTTTTCTTTTCTTTTCTTTGTTTTCTCTTTACAAGAATGTACAAAAGAACGATGAGAATACAAATCTTGTTCGAAAGATGAAGAACTATTTGCATATGATTCACAATCAAAACTTCGTGAAGAATACTCCGGGTAAGATTTCTTTGAAGATCTAGTAGGAGTATGTCTTTCTCTTCGAACGCCATCTTGGAATGAATCAAAATCATAATCGGCTTCTCGTCTTCTCAAATTTCTTGATGAAAAGGACTTTCGATCGAAGTCACTTCTCGAATTCGCTGATGAATATGCATCATAGTATAAATCTCTTTGTCTCGAAGTAGATGGCAAAAAGGAATCACGATAGGAACTTTTTCTTAAGTAGTAGTCGGGGGTATATCTCCGTGGGGTTCTTGGTTCCGTTTTACGACTTGAAGAAACTCGATCACTTTGGTCTCGTTTAGTTGCCATTCTTCGCTTTTCTTGAACCAAATATTGGTATTCCGATTCGGGGAATTCTTCGTATGACATGATTTTTGTTGCTAAAAAGAAAATGTTAGATCACAAAACAAAATAAAAAAAATGAAGTACCTCACCACAAACCTCACAATTTCGCTCGGAAAGAAAATTGGATAACACTCCACTCGTGTTTACACTTGTCTAATGGCTTTTGCTCGCTCTAATGTACTCACCACTCGTGCCTTTTTCCGCTCGTCTCACTCTCGTGAATTCGTATTTTGTTTCAAGAAGACTTATTGCGGCTTAGAGGGTCGGCTTCAAATGGGTTACAAGGGATAATGTCGGGTGTAGGGTAGGCTAAACAAAGAAAAAATAAAAATCAAAGTATGTGTGGCGTTTGGGGGGTAGAGGGAATGGTAAAATGAATGGATGCTCGGAAGCAACAAAAAAAACAAAATAAAACTCACAAGACTTTTCACTTTTGTTTTTTTCTTCTTTTTTTTAACTCGATTTTTTTTGTCACTTTTTTTTCCTTTTTTTTGATTTTTTTTTGATTTTTTTCTGAATTTCTTCTCCTTTTTTTTAAATCCAATACAATAGTAAACAAAATACAAGGAAGAGAGAAAAAAAATTAAATTCCAACTCAAAATTTTTTTTTGATTTTTTTTTACTTCCTTTTTTTTTGATTTTTTTTTCGTTACGAACCTACTCCGAGCTTGGTACGAACGTCGGCATTCCTCGTTTTAGTAGCTCTGATACCAGATGATGTGATCCGGCTCGGTTGATTGAGTCGATTCACTTGATTGCCCGATCGTCGACGAGGAATAGTTGAGTTATCGGAAATAGGATGAGATAAGGCTAAAGATGCGGAAGCTTTTCAAATGGTTTTAAAGGTTGGCTAAGGTGATGGTAAATTTATAAGGGTAGTAGGCTCGATTTAAGGATAAAAATAAGAAAAAAAATGGAAGTTGGTAAATGAAGGCTCGGTTTTGTAAAAAGATATTATAGTTGGGTAAAATCTAGGATAGACGGTGGAATGGATAAATGAGCTTAAACACCAGAAACGATTCAACACTAAAAAGTGTCACCCCGATTTCTATTCGGTTCAAGGTGGGATTACGGAATTGTAGAAGGGTTGAACGCCACACCAAAGCAAGGTGATAAGTTCAAAAGAGAACGATAGACGCCACTAGCACGCTAGATAAGTCAGATCGAAACTCGTACGAATTTAGAGAGGAGAAAACTCACTCTTTGAACAAAGTTCATTTAAATGATCAAAAGTCAAAAGTCCTTTACAAATGAAAGAAAACAAATATTTATAGGCACATAGATGACCATTCAAATTCGGCATCTAGGTGTTCACACAATAATAAAAACGTTCACACTAATGTATTAAAATAGTTCATAAATTCGGCAGATTCATGCACTAGCTGAATGGACACTTTCTTCCCCCTTAGTTTGTGCATGAATGCTTAGTCATAAAGAAAGGCTTCAAGTGACTTGTATGTGCACCAAAAGGTTGCATTCATCTCCTTGGGACGTTCATGCACTTGTATGGACCATGTATCTTCATAATTAAACACTTTAATGGCATGTAAGTTCATAAATGGTAGCATGAACCTAGTAAATTCGTTCTCCCCTTTGTGCATGCACTTAATTCAATCAATGTGTTGAATTATTGAGTTAATTCCTTCCCTTGGACGTTCTTGAACCCATCCATGCATGTGTAGTAGCCTATAGGTCAATTCAAAGTGTGAACATGCTCAAGGAGCTCTATGGTCAACATAGAATTAGTTAGCAGCTACTTCTTGGCCGAATAAGTGCCTTGGAAAGTTAAGAGACAGCCACCATACATGCACTTAAGCCATTCATGCATTCTATCATCCCATGCATTTGATCCATTCATGGACTAGCCTTTAATGTCCATACATGCATTCGACACATGCATGAATTTGTAGAAACATTGCATCTAGCCGTACATGCACCAGCATTTAATACTTCTTCATTCATGAGTGTGGAATGCCCAAAAGAGATGTTTCTTCATTCATACATTGTACCGTCCAAAGGAATGTACCTACATGAAATAAACAAGTCATTAAGACATCTCATGAACACTCATAAATTCGGCATGATGTGAACACATTAATGTCATGCATTAATTCGGCTATGTGAACATAATCAATTTATATAATGACAATGATATATTAGTAACAAATATTAATATAAGACAAGTTTAATGCTTAAATGAATATGTGCAAATTTTATTTAATGTATTAAAGAAAAAACCGAGTTTAAACTAAAATGAGCTAAGTTTTAGCTCGTGAGCTAAAGTTGAGCTGAGGCTAAACTCCTAAGCTGAAGTTGAGCTAAGGTTTAGCTCGTGAGCTAAATATGAGCTAGGAGTGAGCTCGGTTTAGCTCAGGCAAGTTGGATCGAGCTTGAATAAGCTGGATTTGAGCTAGACGGAGCTCGTGGAGCTGGAAACGAGCTGGGATCAGCTTGCCAACATGTCAATGCTCGGCTTGACAGACTTGCTCGATGAAGTTCGCGGGGCGTGCTCGTATCACTTAATACATCGTATGGAAGGATGCATGCACAACTAATGTTCAATGGATGGCATTTGAAGGAATTCATGTATTGAGGATGTTCATGCAAGTGGGGGCTATTTTATGTACATGTATTTGAAGATTCATGGACCGGAATTAAGGAAGAACATACATTGGGACGTTTTATGCATGTTTCATGCATATCCAAGATGTCCATTCAAGTATTCAAGGTACATTCAAGCTTCATTCGGTCAAAGGAGATGTAAGAGCATCAAATGGTTGCACATTCATGAACTATGGCTTTCCTTCATTACTAAGCATGGATGAATGCATCAAGGAAACAATATGATGGTTCGACCATTCATTCATCATCTTCTAAGCACTTTTACTTGTTCATGAAGCTGCCTATTGGAGTTACATTCAACCGAATATAGGCTTAGTTTATCAATTAATATTTTCTAGATTATTCTAGCACATTCATAGCCGAACTTCTTAGTTCTTAAGCTAGTCATTTTTTCCATTCGGCTATCCCATATTAGGCTATAAATAGTTTACAAATTTCTGATGTAAAGGACTTTTGCCAAATTATTGAATGAACATTTGTTCTTGTGAGGTTAATTTCCTCTCCAATTTTGTACGAGTCTCGAGAGACTTATCTAGCTCACTAGTGGCATCAACCCGAACTTGTTTCTAAACTTATCACCAAGCATTGGTGTGGCGTTCAACTATCCCTCTGTACCTCAGCTCAACTTTAGCTCACGAGCTAAAGCTTAGCTCATTTTAGTTTAAACTCAGTTTTGTCTTTAATGAATTAAATAAAAATTTGCACATATTTATTTAAGCATTAAACTTGTCTTATATTAATATTTGTTATTAATATGTCATAGTCATTACATAAATTGATTATGTTCCCATAGCTGAATTAATGCATGACATTAATGTGTTCACATCATGCTGAATTTATGAGTGTTCATGAGATATCTTAATGACTTGTTTATTTCATGTAGGTACATCCCTTTGGACAGTACAACGTATGGATAAAGAAACATCTCTTTTGGGCATTCCACACTCATGAATGAAGAAGTATTAAATGCTGGTGCATGTACGGCTAGATGCAAGGTTTCTACAAATTCATGCATGTGTCGAATGCATGTATGGACATTAAAGTCTAGTCCATGAATGGATTAAATGAATGGGATGATAGAATGCATGAATGGCTTAACTGCATGTATGGTGGCTGTCTCCTAACTTTCCAAGGCACTTATTCGGCCAAGAAGTAGCTGTTCACACTTTGAATTGACCTATAAGCTACTACACATACATGGATGGGTTCAAGAACATCCAAAGGAAGGAATTAACTCAATAATTCAACACATTGATTGAATTAATTGTATGCACAAAGGGGAGAACGAATTTACTAGGTTCATGCTACCATTTATGAACCTACATGCTATTAAAGAGTTTAATTATGAGGATACATGTTCCAAACAAGTGCATGAACGTCCCAAGGAGATGAATGCAACCTTTGGTGCACATACAAGTCACTTGAAGCCTTTATTTATGATTAAGCATTCATGCACACACTTAGGGGGAAGAAAGTGTCCATTCAACTAGTTCATGAATCTGCCGAATTTATGAACTATTCTAATACATTAGTGTGAACATTTTTATTATTGTGTGAACACCTAGATGCCGAATTTGAATGGTCATCTATGTGCCTATAAATATTTGTTTTTCTTTCAATTGTAAGGGACTTTTTACCAATTTTTTTATTGAATTTAATCTTGTGAGAATTTTCTTCTCTAAACTTTATTTGAGACTTTGTTGACTTATCTACCTAGTAGTGGCGTCAACCCTGTTTCGTTCACCCTTATACCGAGGTTCCTACTTTGTTAAGTAGTGGGTCGAGGTTCTATCATTTTCATTTTCGCCTTGAAAGCCTATAAGCATTTGGGTCGATATTTTCTAATATTGGTTCGTGCTTGCTTTTAAGAACCCTTTCTTCCATATCCATCATTAAACCATTATACATAGCTTCCGTCCTATTTTCCTATCAACTTCATTCCAAAAGCGAATTGAACGATACTTTCTCGTAGACGATCGGGCAACTCAACATACGACTCGACTCCCCTGAGGCGGTTCGTATCAAATTGGAACGGTGGTTTCGGGACCATGAATCCGAGTTAGAAAATTATTTTTAAATTATTTTTCGTGTTTATTTTGTGTGAATTTATATCTGTGAAATTTTCGTGATTTAATTTTGTCGTTTTAAGTGTCCGATTAAATAAAAGGACTTAATCGCGTGAATTAAAAACTTGATAGTTTAAAACATGAGGGCCGAATTGTTAGTGGCTTTCTAAGTTGGGACATTTATGTTGTAAATATCCCATTAATAAGTAATTGGGACAGCAAAAGATATATGTTGCCTGGTTTTTATATTATATTAGTAAAGGTATATAAGTAAATTAAATATTAAATTATTATATGTTATATTATAATATAAAACATAAAATAAACAAAGCCATTTGAGTGTTCATATTCTTGGTAGATGAAACTAAACAAAATAAAAAAGAAAAGAAAGCAAGCTAGGGTTCGGTTAATATTCAAGTTCAATCAAGGTTCGTTTTTTTTTTATTTTTGATAATTTCTATGTTTTCGAGATCGTTGCTTCAAGTACTACAAAACCCATGCTTGAATTTTTGATTTTGATGAATATTTTGAGTTGTGACATTGTTGATAGCTTGTGATTTTTATTGTCTGATGATGGAAAATGAAAGATATGTTTTAGATTAACATGTTTTGTATTGGAGTTTTTGATGATTTTGAGTAATTAGGACTTAATTGTAAAAAATAATAATTTGAGGGACTAAAATATGAAATTTATGAAATATATGGACTTGTATGGTAATGGGTAAGATTTGGCCAAACATGGGTATAGGAAAATTTTGCATATTTTGTTGTTTTGTGTAATAAGGACTAAATTGTAAAAATTGTAAATGTCAGGGGTAAAATGGTAATTTACCCCTTTATGTGTTTTTGGACTAAATTGAATGAAAATATGTTTGAATGAGCTTAATTTGAATATGTTTAGATCAAGAACCAAAGAAATCACATTTGGACCGGGGAAAAACGAAAGTTGTCGACTAGCAACCCCGTCCAATTTTACGACGTCCGAGGTAAGTTTATAAGAAAATAAATGTCGTAAATTTTAAATATATTTGAATGTATAATGCTGAATTTCAATTTGAATTTTATGAATGATACGGACGCACGCGGACCAAGATCGAGTTGCCAAGTCACGAGAAACTCCTACGAAAGATCCTAGACGAACAGATCTGAAATCAAAAACAAAGATTAAGATTAAACCGAATCAGATTTGAATTTAAAATTCCCAAATTCAATTAAAAAAAGAGCAGCAAGAAGAAAAGAAATAGAATCGATGAATCAAACGAAATTGAGAAGAAAGAAAAGATGCGAATCTGCCAAGGAATTGATTCGGCCAAGAATGCCCAATTTCCAGCAATCAATTGATTCCCAAATTGAAAGAAATCCAATCGGCCAAACCCTAGGAATTGGGGATTTTTGGGTTCGAATGGGTGCTGCCAATAGGAGAACAACTTAAACGATGAGATCTTGAGTTTAATCAATGCTGGAAAACAAACAAGAACAACAAAATATTAGATGAGAAATCGGCACAAGTATAAGCAAAGAAAAGTAAAGAAAGAAATCGAAAACAGCAAGAATTAAAGGATAAGTCCTAAAGATCCTTGAAATCCCGAAAGATTTCACAAATCTCTTCAAACGGCTCTAATCTCCCCTCCAAAGAATATCGATGGCAAGAAGAAGGTTGAAGATGGCTCCCACAATCAAAAGATTGTTAAAACAACTTCTAAAGAAAACTCAAGAGAGAATTCTTGGAGAAAACCCCAAAGAAAATTCTGCACTCAACAAATCTGAAATTTGATAGAAAAATAATAATAAGATGTGTTTACAAAAGGTGGCTGGCCAATGCTTATATAGGCCTCCAACAAATCCTAATCTCACAAGTAACTAATAAAAATTAAACCTAATTAATAAAATAACAAGGTAAATTCGGCCATGCACTTATATGGGCTGTTTTGGGCCGAATTTTACATGTAATGCTCCTAAAGATTAAAAAATTAAATTAAACAAGTAAGAAGTTTACAAATTGGGCCCTTTGACATTTTGGCCTGATTTTCAACTAAGTATGAAGAAATTTCTTGATTGGGCTAAATTTTGGTTATTGGGCCTCGCCTTCAAGAATTTGGGCTCGTGATCCATCTCCTACCAAAATTGGGTCGTTGACGCTCGTAATGGAGATCCAATGCGTTTTGGCTGCAAGATTTGGTTTCTTGGACCAAGATTTCCAAGATTTGAAATCTTGATTTTCTTGATTCTTGAAATCTCTTCGAACAGCAAAATTGGGCCAAGATTCGGTTTCTTGATTTTCTTGAAAACAAGAAAGTGAATCTTGATTTTCTTGTTCTCTCGTGTATGCATCTAAGGCCTTGCTAACAAGCTCTTGAATGGTCCCATTTAGTTTGGACCGTATTTTTCGGGCCTTTGATCTTGTTATTGGGCCTTGTGGCAATTTGAGCCCATCACGTTCTTGAACTTGGATTGGGCCTTTATGACTCGTATCAATGAATTTGTATAAGTAATAGCTGAATGTGAAAATGTTTGGGAACTATGTTTACGAATATGATTCGACCGAGATACGACGTTCGAAAGCCCTGTATGAACCTTAGGAATAGTTAGGATACATATGTCCAGAAATAGGATTTCGATATATATGCGCGAGTAAGACCATGGCATCGATATGTGATTATGATATGTGTTTACGAGTAAGACCCTGTCTGGGACAATGATACGAGCACGCCTCGTGAACTTTATCGAGCAAATCTATCAAGCCGAGCAATGACATGTTGGCAAGTTGATCTGTAGCACCCCAAACCCAGCCCAGACATTATGACCAGATCCGACATGCCACATCGAAGCGTTCAAAACATTTTATATTGTTGATCCAGAAAAACTTGCTTAGTGTTTTAAAAGATAATTTCATTATAGGTTAAAGTGAATGGAAGCTGTGCACCAGGTAGGAAACCGGAAAAGAGGTGGTGAGTCCATCGGACTGCTTAAGTACCAAGCTCCATTCGGATCCAATCCTAGACATGCATACCGCCATTGCCACACCTTAACGTCATGGATATTTCTAGGAAACCGATTTGATTAAGTCATTTTTAGGAAAAGTGATTAATTTTGGAAAATACTTTCATTGCAGAAGCTTTGCTTGTTGTCGTGTTATTTTGAAATCAATTGTTGTTTTTGAAAACGCACCCTAAAGCTATCCAATTTCAACAGTTAAAATAAGTAAAACCTATCTTAGTAATACATAATAAAACCATCAAAAATAATTAAGCGGCCTTATTACATTTAAAAACCCCAAAACTTCAAACGTAAATAAAAGGATGTCCAGTTCACCAGAAGAAAATCAAACTTTCAGAACGGGTGGCCACTCTGAATTCCCTCACAGCTCCAAGCCCACTATGGTTGGGGATTACCTACGTGGATGAAAATAAAAGGGGTGAGTTTGGGGAAACTCAGTGTGTAAATTAACCCAACCATAGCCTATATCAGCTCAAACCACAGAAATAGAATAAGTTGGCCTTAGCTCAGAACAGAATTCAGAATAAAGCCCATAGGCCCATAACAGAACAGAATAGATATTAAATGTTTATGCAGAAACCCAACCCAGATTCATCCATAACACCCCCGTACCAGCCTTACACCATGTGGGGAGACTACTGACCCACCCAACCGCTACACACCATAGAAATCGCAGCGAGGCTGCCAGATATTGTGACGAAGTCACCAGATACAGATATTGTGGCAGAACCACCAGAACAGATATATGTGGCAGAGCCACCAGATCAGATAATCGTGGCATAGCCACCAGAACAGATATATGTGGCAAAGCCACCAAATCAGATAATTGTGGCATAGCCACCAGGACGCTTCCTCCATAATATAACCCATGTCCCCGTGCAACAGATATATAATCATGGCATACATCATACAGAATCAGATCGTCATGCTTTTCAGTCAAAAGTAACCCTAGGGGTATAATGGTAATTTTGCACCTAGGGGTATAACAGTAATTTTCCATACATAGGGGTATTATAGTAATTTAGCTACTTTTAGGGTTTTCATGCATATCCTAACTATTACGTACTATCAAAACACTTACCGCGCATACTTACCGAATTGGGGCCTATTGGCCCATGAACCCGATCTTTGGCCCATTAAGCCCAAATTATCAAAATGTACGAAATCGAGCGTACTGCAGTTTATTACTTTAGATTACCAAATATACAAACCCAACTATCTTACGAGCATTCGCACACTCGCAAATTCCCAAAATACCGACTTTTCGGCATCTCGGCTTTTCGGCTTTTGCCAATCTAGTCTATGAGAGGGTGTCAGTTACACACCTGTTTGCGACGATATGCTGACGAGATCCACACACGAATTGCCTACAATTGGATTACTAACACGTTAATCTAACTATTCAAATATGAACTATGTATTAACCCCTTAAAATATTCGGTCAACCACACCTACAGATCATAGTAAGCTTATAGGAAATCAATAAGCAACTCATTAACAATTTTTTTGTCAATGTTTACCACATAACCAAAATTTTACTGCAAGTTGTCTTCCTAAGCAACAGTCACTAAATCATTTATAACTGGAGCTACGAAACTCCAAATCAAGTTCCGTTAATTTTCCCTGAAAATAGACTCATATATCTTCTATCCATAAAATTTTTAGAATTTTTCGTTTAGCCAATCAATACCAGATTTTTCTCAAAGTTTCCCATGTTTCACTATTTGACTAATCTGACCACTCTTCATTACGAATCAAATTTCTCATTGTACAGAATTCAAAATATGTTCTAGTTTATTCCAATTGAAACTAGACTCATTAAGCTTTAATTACATAATTTATGTAGCTTCTAACTCATCTCCCACAATTTATAGTGATTTTCCAAAGTCACGTTACTGCTGCTGTCCCGAGCAGATTTATTACCAAATCACTCTTTCACACATAACTTGCATGCATGTTATTTAAACATGTATATCACCAATCAATCATCACATATCTATGATTTTACTTAAGTATAATCTCCATTTCATCATTTTAAAGCACAACATGTTAGCCGATTTTTCCCCTTAGGATCTAAGGCATATGCATGCTCATTTGTTTGGCTCAACTTCACCTATCTTCCATTTTTCATCAAAAGAACATGAAACAACAACCATTTCCTTCATTTTAATTCATGACTAAATGCTCACAACACAACTAAAAACCAAAATATGCTTCAAGAGTTAAGGTAGAATCAAGAAGAACTCATGAACATCAAGATAGAAGCAAACTACCATGAACTTACCTTCAATTTTCTTCCCCAAGTGACCGAACATTCAAGAGCTTTCTCCTCTCCTTTCTCTTCTCTAACTTTAGGCTATGATGAACAAAGATGGACAAAACTTTGTTCTTTTCACCCTTTTTTCTTTTAATAAAATTTCATATTTCATCCATTTAATTCTTTAATACAAAAGACATGAAATTCCAATCGTGGAACATTTACCTAACCCATTATCATGGAACATTTACCTAACCCATTATCAATTTGTATCAATTTGTACCATAAATTATGGATATCAAGTGCACATTTTGTCTACAACAACATGATGGCTGGCCACTTCATGTAAAATGGGAGGTTTGTCATGCAAATCCTCCTATTTTGCACTCCTATTTATTTGGCCACTTCAATTTAGGCTATAGCATTTTCAAACATTTTCACATAGGTTCTATTTCATAATTTCACCCCTTTTTTCTTATGAAACAAAAATTAACTAAAATTACCGGGTTCTATCCTAAGCTTGGGCCTTCTAGAGGCCCACTAACATAATTAAACCTATGCCAACAATCACAGAATTCTCAAAAATTGGGGCATTACATGATCCCAGCTCGTTTCCAGCTCCACGAGCTCCGTCCAGCTCAAATCCAGCTTATTCGAGCTCAATCCATCTTGCCAGAGCTAAACCGAGCTCACTCCTAGCTCACTTTCAACTCATGAGCTAAACCTTAGCTCAACTTCAGCTTAGGAGTTTAGCCTCTGCTCAACTTTAGCTCACGAGATAAAGCTTAGCTCATTTTAGTTTAAACTATGTTTTGTCTTTAATGCATTAAATAAAAATTTGCACATATTTATTTAAGCATTAAACTTGTCTTATATTAATATTTGTTATTAATATGTCATAGTCATTACATAAATTGATTATGTTCACATAGCTGAATTAATGCATGACATTAATGTGTTCACATCATGCCGAATTTATGAGTGTTCATGAGATATCTTAATGACTTGTTTATTTCATGTAGGTACATCCCTTTGGACGGTACAATGTATGGATGAAGAAACATCTCTTTTGGACATTCCACACTCATGAATGAAGAAGTATTAAATGCTGGTGCATGTACGACTAGATGCAAGGTTTCTACAAATTCATGCATGTATCGAATGCATGTATGGACATTAAAGGCTAGTCCGTGAATGGATCAAATGCATGGGATGATAGAATGCATGATGGCTTAAGTGCATGTATGGTGGCTATCTCCTAACTTTCCAAGGCATTTATTCGGCCAAGAAGTAGCTGTTCACACTTTGAATTGACCTATAAGCTACTACACATGCATGGATGGGTTCAAGAACGTCCAAAGGAAGGAATTAACTCAATAATTCAACACATTGATTGAATTAAGTGTATGCACAAAGGGGAGAACGAATTTACTAGGTTCATGCTGCCATTTATGAACCTACATGCTATTAAAGAGTTTAATTATGAGGATACATGTTCCATACAAGTGCATGAACGTCCGAAGGAGATGAATGCAACCTTTGGTGCATATACAAGTCACTTGAAGCCTTTCTTTATGATTAAGCATTCATGCACACACTTAGGGGGAAGAAAGTGTCCATTCAACTAGTTCATGAATCTGCCGAATTTATGAACTATTTTAATACATTAGTGTGAACATTTTTATTATTGTGTGAACACCTAGATGCCGAATTTGAATGGTCATCTATGTGCCTATAAATATTTGTTTTTCTTTCAATTGTAAGAAACTTTTTTCCAAAATTTTTATTGAATTTAATCTTGTGAGAATTTTCTTCTCTAAACTTTGTTTGAGACTTTGTTGACTTATCTACCTAGTAGTGGCGTCAACCCTGTTTCGTTCACCCATATACCGAGGTTCCTACTTTGTTAAGTAGTGGGTCGAGGTTCTATCATTTTCATTTTCGCCTTGAAAGCCTATAAGCATTTGGGTCGATATTTTCTAATATTGGTTCGTGCTTGCTTTTGAGTTCCTTCTTTCCATTCTTTCATTTACTTTAAACTGTACCTTAATATTCATATTTTAAACCCTTCATTTGAAGCCCTTGAATAGCTTCCGCATAATTTATATAGAAACATCTTTTTTGAACAAACCGAACGATACTTTCTCGTAGACAATCGGGCAAACTCGCATACGACTCGACTCTCCCCGAGGCGGTTCATATCATTTTGATACGATCCGCCTCGGGGTGAGTCGAGTCGTATGTGAATTTGCCCGATCGTCTATGAAGAAGTAGCGTTCGATTTGTTCAAAGGATGTTTTAACGTAAATAATGGCAGAAGCTATGTAAAAGGATTCAAAGATGGGTTTATGGATATGAAGTTTATGTAGTTGGGTTTATGGATATAAAGTTTTTGTAGGTTTGGTTATAATGAAACGAAAAGATGGAATGGAATGGAAATGAAAATGATCTCAAAAACAAACACGAACCAATATTAGAAAATATTGACCCAAATGTTTATAAGTTTTCAAGGTGGTCGGATGGAGAATATGAGAACCTCGACCCACTACTTAGCAAAGTAGGAACCTTGGCATGTTTGAACGCCACACTACGAGTAGTGATAAGTTCGGTTTTCAACAAAGAAAATGGATGACACAACTAGAACACTAGGTAGCCAACAAATCTTTGAACGAAAACAGAGAAAAGTTTGCCTCACAAATTTGGCAGAATATCATTAACAAAAATATTCCAAAAAGTAGTGTCCCCAAAAGGCTTGGTTACAAGAATTTATAAGGCTAAAATGAGCTAGCCGAATGGTCACATAGTAAAGTGCTATTAAAGGGCTAATTATAAATCAAAGACTTTTGAAATTCTAGAGTCAATAACTCCTCTCTTTAACTAGCTGAATTAATGTCCTTAAAGGCTTGAAAAATGACTCTTGATTTTCCGTTTGGCTAGTTGAATAGACTCCAGCCACTTTAATGAAATTTGCAATGCATAAATTGTCCATTAAGTAGCAAAAAAAACGTTGGGGTATTTGAACAAGCTGCTACTGATGTGATCCGGCTCGGTTGATTGAGTCGATTCACTTGATTGCCCGATCGTCGACGAGAAGTTTGTTCGATTTTGTAGATAGATGGAGTTAGATGATTTTTTTATAGCGGAAGTTGAGAAAATGGGTTCAAAAGATGGTTTGGATAGATGTTTGTAGGCTCGGTGAAATAAAGGAATATTGTTTATAATTTAATAGTTAAAATGGAATGGAAAAATAGAACTCAAGCGAAGAACGATTCAATACTATATGAAGTATTGCCCCGGGACTTATATTGCTCAAGGTGGATTAAATGGATTGTCGAAGATGGACCTTGACCCGTTTCCTATAGAGAGGTAGGAACCAAAGGTATAAAAAGGTGGATGAACGCCACACCAGGATGGTGATAAGTTCAAGAAGTCGGGTTGACGCCACTAGCGAGCTAGATAAGTCAGAACGAGACTCGTACGAAATAGGATAGGAGGAAACCTCACAATCAAGTTTTCAATAATCAAATTCTGTTACCCTTTTACAAAGAGAAAAAGAACTATTTATAGATTACATTAGATAGCCAAATAGACTAATTAAATTCGGTTTTAATTGAATTAAACTAATCTAGAAATGTATCTTTAAAGGCTATGTCCAAATTCGGCTGAATGGTACTTCAATGGGCAGCTTCATGGCTAAGGAAATAAACTTGAAGGCTTGGTGAATGTATGGGAGAGCAATGGACATGTCTAGGTTCGGCCAAGGTGTGAATGGACACTCCAAGAGATGCCTTTTGGCCGAATAGGTACTTAGGAGATCAATGGACAGCAACCGATGCATGTAAGTGAATATTAATGCATTCTTCCATTCATTGTATTAAATCATTCATGCATCATCCTTACGTTCATTGAACCAGTCCATTCATGAATCATCTTTAATTGTGTTCCCACATCATGCATTGTAAGTAGACGTTCATGCACCTAGCTTGAATGAATCTCCACATTCGGCTGTACCTACATGAAACATGAACAAATTAATTAAAAATAGATATATTAATTAACACATAAATTTAAAATAGACAAATTTAATAAAGTCTTAAGCTAAACATATTAAATTCCGCTAAGACAACTTTAAAAACATGAAATAAATCAAAACATAATTATGAGCTGTAATAACTTAAACTAAGTTAATAAAATACTTTAATTATTCAACCAATAAAATAAATGAGCTGAATTGTAGCTAAATTGAGCTCGATTGAGCTGAAATGAGCTCAATTGAGCTGGTCGGAGTTGAAACGAGCTAGAAAAGCTAAAATGGAGCTGAAATTAGCTTGCACTAAGGTGCATGGTTTCTTCAAGGAGTTGGATCGAGCTTCCTCATCTTCAACAAGCTGATTCTCCTTCCAAAACTTGAACAACAAAGCTGAAACAACTTCATGAAATTGCTTGGACCTAGCTCGGGTCATTGGTCCCTTTGGAAGCTCGAGGGAATCAAGACGAGGACTTGATGGGGCTTGGGGCGTGGTCACATTAGCTACCAGATTTTAAAGGACATGAAATGCTCCTTTAAACTCTCTTTTAATGATGCTTAATGCTTCCTTTATAACAGCCCCCTCTTTTGTAACCAAAATAACTTGAAAAGTCTCCTTTATTGAATGCATAACAGCCTTTGTGAATATAAAAGTCACCTGCAATTAAAACATATGTAACCGCCACACTTATTCAATTATTAAGCTTTAAACAAATTAACAACTACGTAAATAAATGAACACACACTTATGCATCATTTATTCCAACAACTAGTTAATTAAAAGAAGTATTTAATGAACTTCAACTCATGCACCAATAAATTAACCTAGTAACTAGATTAATTAAAGAAGCAACTCATTAAATTAAATTCATCAAATAAACTCATTTAATTAAACTAAGATGAGTTGTATTAATGACCAGCAACTCATTTATTAATCTAAGAGGCTTAAATGCAAGTATTAAAATGCAAACTAAATGCAAAGCTAAAAGAAATAAATAAAAGTTCAATTTAGTTGGAACGGGTTCAAGGAGCGGAAATTGAGCTGAAATTAGTTTGCAAAATGTTGCAAGGACACTTTATTAAGCTGGTCCCAACTCGATCTATTTCTCCAACCAAAGCCTCACCCCACACTTGATTAACTAAGGCCGAAATGGCCTCCTTGAATTGCTTAGCTCGAGCTCGCGTAATTGGTCCTTGAGGCAGCACCATTGAGTCCTTGCTCGAACTTGATGCACTCCAGGTCGCGATCGTATCACATTTGGTATCAGAGCTACTAAAACGAGAAGATCGTGGGACGAAATTAATTCCGAGCCAGTCGAAGTGAATGCAAGTAAGTAGGATCCAAAAAAAAAAGAGTATAGAAAAAAAATTTTATACCGAAGTTTTCTCATTTTGATTAGTTAGCTGCTGTTGCTATAAAAACAAAAATCTATGCAGCCGAAGAAAAAAATCGTGTACAAAAAGTGTTTTATTGTATTTAGTTTGTCAATATAGTACCAAAAAAAGTTATACAAGTCAAAAAAAAATTCAAAAAAAAATTTCGAAAAGAAAAAAAATCTAAAAAAAGGGTGTTTAATGCAATTCGATTATTGTTCGAATGTCAAAGCCCTTGGTTTGATATCGTTCCCGATTCATCTTCTATTCTAATCTCATCCACGTCACACTTTTTTTTACCCAATTTCCTTTTTCTTTTAGCCAACCCGTAACCCCTCATATGTTATCCTTTATAAAACCATTTGAAACCGACCCACAATACTAGAGATCAAGTCATACTAAGTCTGTTACAAGGTTATAAGAGGAGGAAGGAGCGGAAAAAGGCATGAGTGAGTGAGATCATTCAAGTAGAGGTAAAAGCCAAACGAGTGTAAACACGAGCGGGAGTGACACCTTTTTTCTTCTTCTTTCCGAGCAAAATTGTGAGGTTTATGGTGAGGTACTTAATTTTTTTATTTTGTTTTGTGATCTAACATTTTCTTTTTAGCAACAAAAATCATGTCACGCGAAGAGTTCACCGAATCAGAATACCAATACTTGGTTCAAGAAATGCGAAGAATGGCAACTAAACGAGACCAAAGTGATCGAGTTTCTTCAAGTCGTAAAACGGAACCAAGAACCCCACGGAGATATACCCCCGACTACTACCTGAAAAAAAAGTTCCAATCGTGATTCCTTTTCGTCATCTACTTCGAGACAAAGAGATTCATACTATGACTTATATTCATCAGCGAATTCGAGAAGTGACTTCGATCGAAAGTCCTTTTCATCAAGAAATTCGAGAAGACGAGAAGCCGATTATGATTTTGATTCATTCCAAGATGGCATTCGGAGAGAAAGACATACTCCTACTAGATCTTCAAAGAAAACTTACTCGGAGTATTCTTCACGAAGTTTTGATTGTGAATCATACGTAAATAGTTCTTCATCTTTTGAACAAGATTTGTATTCTCATCGTTCTTTTGTACATTCTTGTAAAGAGAAAATAAAAAAAAAAAGAAAAGAAAAAGCAAAAGAAGAAAAAGAAAATGAAATAAAAAGAAAAGAGAGGCAAGAGGCAAGTAAGAGAGAAAATGAGTGAATCTTGAGAGAACTTGAAAAAGCCTTTGAAAAGCAAAAAGAAAATGAAAAAGAAAATGAGATTGAAAAAGAGAACGAAAAGAAATTTGAGAGTGAAAAAGAAGTTGAAAAAGAAATTGAAACAAAAGAAACGAGTGATTCAGAAGAAAAAGAATCGAGTGAGAAAACAAGTGAGCAAGTGAGGATTATTTCTACTAACCCACCTGTTCGATCTTCTTGTGAGTTAACTTTTCAGGTTCCTAGAAGTTTGTGCGACCAATTCCATCTACATTACCTTCCAAACGAGAGGTGTTTTAGGTTGTTCGAAAAAGGTAAGTTCACGAATGACAGCCACCCACTTGCAATTGAAGGTAAGAAAGGTAAGGATTCCTTATTTATTGATTCGAGGCCGTTTGAATACAAAGTTACTCATATAGATTTTTATGGCCTTATTTTTGAAAATCTTCCATCTTTTAATTTGGTTAATTACTGTTCACATATTAATGTTAACGATGTTGTTTCAAAAGATGTCATGAAGATTTCGTCTTATGACATGTTTTATAACGGCAATTCTGCTGATTCTGTTGGATTGGTTCATCCTGTGCAAATTGTGAATGTGTGTGATAGCATTTTTTCACGTTTTGATTTGTTTGATTATAAAAATTCTTTGAATTCATCTTTCTGTTTAAACGTGCCTATTCAAATGATTTGTGATGGATTTGAATTTCTGAAAGGTTGCATGAACACAACTTCTTTGCTCGATATATGCGTTAAAAGATTTTTGCATGAAGTAATTGATCTGTTTGACTTTGTTCTTCAAGATAAATCTCTGAAATTTTGTGCGAGATTTCCATGCGTTGATCTATCTGTTCGAGTAGAAATTACGATGCAAGATTGTTCGAGTATTTGCATGTTTAAGTCTCCTTTGATTTACTTGCATGATAACATGTTGCATCGTTTCTTTGGTGATAAAATGAATATGCTTGGTTGTGCCAATTTTTCAAGTCTAATTGAACGAGTGAAATTTGAATCATGCGATGATTTGATTATATTTTCCTTATTTAACATGTTGCCTGCTAAATCAAATGATCAAGTTCGTGTGTTCAAGCCTGGCATTTGCTACATGAATTCATTTTATGGAAACATTAAGCACTTTGCATCATTTGCAATCAAAATATGTTTGCTTGATGTTCAAACTTTTGATAAGAAGGTGAAATTCAATGATTTGGGTTTCAATTTTGATTCATTTATTAATCACCTTGTTTGGCCACATCTGAAATTTTCATTTCATTTCGAGAAGGTAAGGCCAACCTATGTTTTTGGAATTGAATCAAATTTCCATGGTAACTTTCCTTTTCCATTTAAGTCCATAGTTTTCGATAATACTAACCAGTCTTATTTTTGTGAATTCCACCCCTCGAGGAGCAAGACATGTCATGGTGCGTCACCACCTATTCAAATTTATCGGAGTAATAGGTTTGTCTTACGTTATCTATCCAAAGAGAGAAGATTCATTTTGACCGAGAAAGGTAAACCCAATCCTCAATTGTCTTCTCTTCATATTCATCAAGGTAAGTCATCTGAAAATTTTCAAATATCTTTGCTCAATTCAATTGAAGTTGAAA
The DNA here is from genome assembly GCF_007990345.1 of Gossypium hirsutum. Taxonomy (NCBI): domain Eukaryota; kingdom Viridiplantae; phylum Streptophyta; class Magnoliopsida; order Malvales; family Malvaceae; genus Gossypium; species Gossypium hirsutum. The sequence goes on along the minus strand of NC_053435.1, from coordinate 35,657,539 downwards.
ATTCCATTGATTGGTTGTTTGGAAATTATTTATACTTTGATGTGATGGATGTTTCCTTTTGGCATTGTGATGATGTGATTATTACGTTGAAATTTGGAGACTCCCCTCATGTTGTTCAAAAACAAAAGGAAGAGTTAGCATACCTTTGGCCATGGCATACCTTGCATGAGCAAGACAAGGGACCAAATGAGTTACTATATTCGATTAAAGAAATTAAAATGTTTTGGACGAGGAATAATGTGTTTAAGTGCCTACCATCATTTTCAACCAATTATCCCTTGATCCAACTTAGTTTTCATGTTTGTAACGATGGTCTAACGAAAGTCTTTGATAAATTTACGTATGCTTGCTTTGTCCAATTGAGATTTTTGGCATATGTTCGATTGAATGAATATTTTATGAACTATCGAACACATTTGAATTTGACTCCTTTGAGTTTCTTTTTACCGGCTGTGGTAAGAATTTTTCAGGTTTGTGTGACATCTTCCATCCCATTTGATCGACGAAAACCATCCACGAGTCAAAGTTCTCCCATGGATAAATAGCTCGACTTAAGGACAAGTCACCTAAAAGAGGGGGGAATGATACGAGCACGCCCCGTGAACTTTATCGAGCAAGTCTATCAAGCCGAGCAATGACATGTTGGCAAGCTGATCCCAGCTCGTTTCCAGCTCCACGAGCTCCGTCTAGCTCAAATCCAGCTTATTTGAGCTCAATCCATCTTGCCTGAGCTAACCGAGCTCACTCCTAGCTCACTTTCAACTCACGAGCTAAACCTTAGCTCAACTTCAGCTTAGGAGTTTAGCCTCAGCTCAACTTTAGCTCACGAGCTAAAGCTTAGCTCATTTTAGTTTAAACTCTGTTTTGTCTTTAATGCATTAAATAAAAATTTGCACATATTTATTTAAGCATTAAACTTGTCTTATATTAATATTTGTTATTAATATGTCATAGTCATTACATAAATTGATTATGTTCACATAGCTGAATTAATGCATGACATTAATGTGTTCACATCATGCCGAATTTATGAGTGTTCATGAGATATCTTAATGACTTGTTTATTTCATGTAGGTACATCCCTTTGGACGATACAATGTATGGATGAAGAAACATCTCTTTTGGACATTCCACACTCATGAATGAAGAAGTATTAAATGCTGGTGCATGTACGGCTAGATGCAAGGTTTCTAAAAATTCATGCATGTGTCGAATGCATGTATGGACATTAAAGGCTAGTCCGTGAATGGATCAAATGCATGGGATGATAGAATGCATGAATGGCTTAAGTGCATGTATGGTGGCTGTCTCCTAACTTTCCAAGGCACTTATTTGGCCAAGAAGTAGCTGTTCACACTTTGAATTGACCTATAAGCTACTACACATGCATGTATGGGTTCAAGAACGTCCAAAGGAAGGAATTAACTCAATAATTTAACACATTGATTGAATTAAGTGTATGCATAAAGGGGAGAACGAATTTACTAGGTTCATGCTGCCATTTATGAACCTACATGCTATTAAAGAGTTTAATTATGAGGATACATGTTCCATACAAGTGCATGAACGTTCGAAGGAGATGAATGCAACCTTTGGTGCACATACAAGTCACTTGAAGCCTTTCTTTATGATTAAGCATTCATGCACACACTTAGGGGGAAGAAAGTGTCCATTCAACTAGTTCATGAATCTGCCGAATTTATGAACTATTTTAATACATTAGTGTGAACGTTTTTATTATTGTGTGAACACCTAGATGCCAAATTTGAATGGTCATCTATGTGCCTATAAATATTTGTTTTTCTTTCAATTGTAAGAAACTTTTTGCCAAAATTTTTATTGAATTTAATCTTGTGAGAATTTTCTTCTCTAAACTTTGTTTGAGACTTTGTTGACTTATCTACCTAGTAGTGGAGTCAACCCTGTTCGTTCACCCATATACCGAGGTTCCTACTTTGTTAAGTAGTGGGTCGAGGTTCTATCATTTTTATTTTCGCCTTGAAAGCCTATAAGCATTTGGGTCGATATTTTCTAATATTGGTTCGTGCTTGCTTTTGAGTTCCTTCTTTCCATTCTTTCATTTACTTTAAACTGAACCTTAATATTCATATTTTAAACCCTTCATTTGAAGCCCTTGAATAGCTTCCGCATAATTTATTTAGAAACATCTTTTTTGAACAAACTGAACGATACTTTCTCATAGACGATCGGGCAAACTCGCATATGACTCGACTGTCCCCGAGGCGGTTCGTATCAGACAATGGCATCAATTTGTGGCTACATGTAAGACCACGTCTGGGACGTTGGTATTGTACGATTTATGTGGATATCCAAGTGTACTATCCAATTCTGAACGGTTCAACGTGCAAAAATAAGTTATATTTGAGTGTGTAACTGAGATAAATATACAGGCATGTATTAGCTTTTTAATAATTAAAATGAGGTAAGTGTATTTGATCTTGTGAATATTATTGGATGAGTTACAATTATATGCATGTGTGATTTTATACATTCGGCTACATAATTAACCTGTACATATGAAATCATATTGTGATACATGGGGTTATGTGTTTTTGGATTGTGAACTAGGTTAGTGATGATTATTCGGTGGTGGAAATTAAATGATATTAATGATAATCTAGTTACATGAGCATTCGGCCAAGTGGTATCTAGCAATGAATATTATTGAAATATGAACTTTACATATATGAATTTAAAGGTGTTATAATTATATAAGTGGTTTTGGTTTAATCCAATTGATATAGTTATCGTGATGAATATTTTCTTATGACTTACTAAGCTATAATAGCTTACTCTGTGTATGCATGTTACCTTGTTTTATAGATTTTGAATTCAAGTTCCAAGCTCGGGGTTTGTCAGCAAAGTCTATCACACTATCTACAGCTTTGGTATTTAAATTAATCAAACTCGTATTATGGCATGTATAGGCTGGAACATATTTTTGAAATGTTGGATTTTGGTTATGTAACTAAGGCCATGCGAAAATGGCTTGCTGTTTATGTTTAAATTTGTTTTTATGTGTACTTAGCTATAATGTTTTATGATCTTGATTTTGAAATATACGGATATGTTTGATTGTGGTTTGATTTGTGGTAAATATATTATGTATTGGAAATGGCTTTATTTTTACGTTTGAATTTAATTATATTCGGTATGGTTAAACCTATTTTGATTAAAATGCTATATGTTTGGAATTATAAGTTATATGTGTTAGGTATTGTATGTATTGAATCGGTTTAGTGGTGTTGATGGATATAGGGAGTAAACGATTTTGAAATTAGCACCATTTGGAGATTTTGTTTTTGTATATAAATGTGGGTGGTGAGTTTGGTTAAATAAATCAGCTTGAATAATGCTCTAGTTGGTGTATGTGAATTTGTTGTATAAATGTGTGTATAATTGAGTGATACATATTATTATGACCCAGTTAAGACTTGAAAAGATGGTAGTAGTTTATTTCGGTTGGTGAGTAGTTTTGATAAGATTTGAATTTAATTAATATATATGTTGATTGATGTATTGACCTTTACACTTATATATCTATGTATATGATGTCTTGAATTAATATAAATATGCACTTGTAATTTAAATATTGTTTGAAAGATTAATTTAATGACTAAATCATAATTAATTAATTTGGTTGCTTTTGTGCATTTTAGACAAGATAATTAATGTGGTATTTAAGAGTATTTTAAATCATTGTTTGTGTCTTGAATGGTAATTGTTTGCATGTAGATGATTCAGGTATTTTATATTAGTATGTGAATTAAGTTAGATAAATTTAGGCAATGATGGTTCGGCAATAGTCCAAATTTGATGTAGTTCGATATGCATGATGTGATTATTGGTCATGAAATGTATGCATATTTATATATAATAATATTCGGTGAATTTGTCTATGACATTTATGTTAAGGAACAAATTACTATGTGAATTCTTTTAATTGTTTTAAGATGTGCATGTAAAGAATTAAAAGTTAAATCTTGATTTTAATTAGATATTCGATTACCAGTGGAGTGTTGAACATGATGTGTACCTATGTAATATGATTTGTTTTTAATGAACGTTTAATATTTAATTAATTCTATGCTTATATTTATATGATTATAATTTGAGTTATTATGAATATATTCATAATTGTGCTGATACGGCCATGCCCCGGGCACACTTTTGGATCAGCTCCCTAAGCATTGTTTGCAAATCCATGCGAGCTGAATTAGTTCAATTTCATTTCGTTAAGCTCCGTTTAGCTCGTTTCCAGCTCACTCGAGCTCAAGTCAACTCACTCAAGCTCAATTCAGCTCAATCTTAACCCAATGAGCTTATTTTTAGCTTTCTTTAGCTTGCATTTATTTTGCTGAAATAAACCATTTAATTTGTCATTAGTTAAATTAGTTGTTTATCTTAAGTTAGTTAATTTGTTAAAATCTGGACAAATAATTAATTAAGTGTTTTAATTATATCTAAATTAAATACTTAATTAATTATGATGTTTTAAATATGTCTAAAATTGTTAATATGTATGGCCAAATTTAATGTGCAAATTATTGAGTTCATATGCTGCTAATTTAATGTGTTTGAAATGCATTTAACTTGCTGATTTAATTTGCTGCAGGTTCATGAACGGATTGGTGCAATGTATGGGAGTGTGCATGCACGATTGAGGTTCAATGGATGGCATTTAAAGGAGCACATGCATTTGGGACGTTCATGCAAGAGGGAGTTGCTGAAAGTTCATGTATTTGAAGATTCATGGATCATATTTATGGGGGAAAATACATGGGACGTTTCATGCATGATTCATGCATTTTCAAGATGACCATTCAAGTATTTTAGGCACATTAATGCCTCATTCAGCCAAGGGAGATGTAGGATCATTAAAGAGCTGCACATTCATGGAATTATGGAGATTCTTCAAGGCTAAGGATGCATGAATGCATCAAGTGAAGCATCATGATGGTTCGGCCAATTCATGTACCATCTTCAAGCATGAACTGGATTTTAATGCTATTTGTGTGAACATGTTAAATACCTGTGTGAACAGAATTTAAGTTAGTGTGAACAACATAGATGCCGAATATCAATAGGCATTTTAGGCTTATAAATAGCTTACTTGTTTATTGTAAAAGGTTACAGAATTTTATTATTGAAAACTTGATTGTGAGGTTTCCTCCTATCCTATTTCGTACGAGTCTCGTTCTGACTTATCTAGCTCGCTAGTGGCGTCAACCCGACTTCTTGAACTTATCACCATCCTGGTGTGGCGTTCATCCACCTTTTTATACCTTTGGTTCCTACCTCTCTATAGGTAATGGGTCAAGGTCCATCTTCGACAATCCATTTAATCCACCTTGAGCAATATAAGTCCCGGGGCAATACTTCATATAGTATTGAATTGTTCTTCGCTTGAGTTCTATTTTTCCATTCCATTTTAACTATTAAATTATAAACAATATTTCTTTATTTCACCAAGCCTATCAAACATCTATCCAAACCATCTTTTGAACCCATTTTCTCAACTTCTGCTATAAAAAAATCATCTAACTCCATCTATCTACAAAATCGAACAAACTTCTCGTCGACGATCGGGCAATCAAGTGAATCGACTCAATCAACCGAGCCAGATCACATCATGTGCTTTGGTTCAGTAATGCCTCACAACCTTATTCTAGCGATGGATACGGGTTAGGGGGTTACATTTTATTAGTATCAGAGCTACAGGTTAGTCAGTTCTAGGACTAAGGTAGCGTGTGTGAGTTTAGCTACCCATGCCATAATTATATACTGTGATAGTGTGATGACTTCTGACATTTGAAATGTGTTTTCATATAGTAAATGGATGCCGACAAAGCTGTAGCTGATGATGTTGAGAGTGTTGCGCCTGCTCCTTTGCAAGGGACAGCTCAGGCTGATTCTCGACCTACTCTGAGTAATCAAGAAAGTGAGGCTAAACAAGTCTTCTATCAAATGATGAATAACTAGTTCACTCAATATATTCGAACTAACCCGGCTGCACAACAACCTCCACCCCCGACTAATCCATCTTACATGCCTGTTGTACCTCAAGTAAGTGATCCGTTGCGATTGAATAGACCACCTATCTATAAAATCAAAAAACATAGAGCTGAAGAGTTTAAAGCCACTGATGATGATGATGCTGAGCGGGCTGAGTTTTGGCTTGATAATACCATCTGTTTGTTTGATGAGTTATCCTGTACCCCAGATGAGTGTTTGAAATGTGCCATATCTTTACTTCGAGACACAGCATATCACTAGTGGAATACCCTAGAATCAGTAGTTTTGAGAGAGCAGGTAACCTGGGAATTCTTTTAGACTGAGTTCCGTAAGAAATATATCAGTCAGAGATTTATAGATTAGAAGCGTAAAGAATTTCTAGAGCTGAAACAGGGTCGAATGACAGTAACGGAGTATGAGCGAAAATTTGTGAGACTCAGCCAATATGCTTGAGACTGTGTTTCTACTGAAGCCATAATGTGTAAAAGATTTGAAGATGGGTTGAATGAAGATATCAAACTATTAGTTGGCATACTTGAGATAAACAAGTTTGTGGTACTTGTTGAACGAGCCTGCAAAGCTGAAGAGCTTGGGAAAGAGAAAAGAAAAGCTAACTTTGAAGCTAGAGATGCACGCAAAAGAACACCCGGTAAGTCATTACAGTCGGTATCAAAGAAGTCTCGAGATGATTTTAGTCGTTCAAAAGCTACTTCGGGTTATTCTCGACGAGACCAGAATAGACCACCTGTGAGTTCGAGAGCTACCCCAGTAGCTAGTGTGGGTAATGTTAGATCTAATCAACCTAAGTCTGAGCATTGTGGCAAACGACATCCTGGCAATTGCAGATTATATGATCGGCTTTTTTTAAATTCGAGTCGACGGAGCACTATATTCGAGATTGCCCAAGGTTAGTTGAAGAGAATCCAGTGCAGAACTCGAGATCAGGTAATACTACGGTTCGAGGTAGAACACCAAGAAATGTGGGTACTGTGAGTGGCTGTCAAAGAGGAAATAAAAATACAGCAAATAGATCTGAGGCTCGTGCACCTGCTAGGGACTATGCTATACGTGCACGAGAGGAGGCTTCATCCCCAGATGTCATTACTGGTACATTCACTCTTTATGATACTAATGTAATTGCATTGATTGATCCTGGTTCTACTCATTCTTATGTATGTGAGACATTAGTATTCAGCAAGACTCTACCTGTTGAGTCTACTGAGTTTGTGATTAGAGTGTCAAATCCCTTGGGCCTGTGTGTTATGGTTGATAAAGTGTGCAGGAATTGTCCCTTGATGGTTCGAAATCTGTGCTTTTCGGCTGATTTGATGTTGCTACATTTGATGAGTTTGATATAATTCTGGGTATGGATTGCTGACTTTACATGATGCTGTTGTGAACTGTAAAAGAAAGACCATTGATCTACAAAGTTAGAATGATGAAGTCATTCGGGTTGAATCTACTGGTTTGTATGGTTTACCAGCAGTGATATCTTCGATGCTAGCTCAGAAATATGTGAGAAAAGAGTGTGAAGCTTATTTTGCCTATGTGCTCGATAGTAAAGCGGCTGAAAGAAACATTGAATCAGTACCAGTTGTATGTGAGTATCCAGACGTGTTTCTAGAAGAATTATCGGGTTTGCCACCTATTCGGGAAGTAGAGTTCGGTATTGAGTTAATGCCTGGGACGACTTCGATATCCATAGCTCCATACCGAATGGCACCTACAGAATTAAAAGAATTGAAAGCTCAGTTGCAAGAATTGACAGATAGAGGTTTCGCGTGACTGAGTTTCTCTCCGTGGGGTGCACCTGTGTTGTTTGTGAAAAAGAAGGATGGAACTATGAGAATGTGCATCGATTACAGACAGCTTAATAAGGTGACTATAAAGAATACGTATCCATTGCCACAGATTAATGATCTGTTTGACCAACTAGAAGGGGCTACAGTATTTTCAAAGATAGATTTGAGATTAGGCTACTATCAGTTACGAGTTAAAGATTCGGATGTGCCAAAGACTGCTTTCAAAACGAGGTACGGACACTATGAGTTTCTGGTTATGCCTTTCAGACTCACTAATGCACCTGTTGTTTTCATAGATTTGATGAATCGGATATTTAGATCGTATTTGGACCGGTTTGCGGTTGTGTTTATTGATGACATTTTGATCTACTCTCGTGATGAAACTAAACATGCCGAACATTTGAAACTTGTTTTGCAGACATTGCAAGATAAGTGGTTGATATGGAATGCGCGCGGACCAAGATTGAGTTGCCAAGTCACGAGAAACTCCTACGAAAGATCCTAGATGAACAAATCTGAAATCAAAAACAAAGATTAAGATTAAATCGAATCAGATTTGAATTTAAAATTCCCAAATTCAATTAAAAGAGCAGCAAGAAGAAAAGAAATAGAATCGATGAATCAAACGAAATTGAGAAGAAAGAAAAGATGCGAATCTGCCAAGGAATTGATTCGGCCAAGAATGCCCAATTTCCAGCAAACAATTGATTCCCAAATTGAAAGAAATCCAATCGGCCAAACCCTAGGAATTGGGGATTTTTGGGTTCGAATGGGTGTTGCCAATAGGAGAACAACTTAAACGATGAGATCTTGAGTTTAATCAATGCTAGAAAACAAACAAGAACAGCAAAATATTAGATGAGAAATCGGCACAAGTATAAGCAAAGAAAAGTAAAGAAAGAAATCGAAAACAGCAAGAATTAAAGGATAAGTCCTAAAGATCCTTGAAATCCCAAAAGATTTCACAAATCTCTTCAAACGGCTCTAATCTCCCCTCCAAAGAATATCGATGGCAAGAAGAAGGTTGAAGATGGCTCCCACAATCAAAAGATTGTTAAAACAACTTCTAAAGAAAACTCAAGAGAGAATTCTTGGAGAAAACCCCAAAGAAAATTCTGCACTCAACAAATCTGAAATTTTATAGAAAAAATAATAATAAGATGTTTTTACAAAGGGTGGCTGGCCAATGCTTATATAGGCCTCCAACAAATCCTAATCTCACAAGTAACTAATAAAAAAATTAAACCTAATTAATAAAATAACAAGGTAAATTCGGCCATGCACTTATATGGGCTGTTTTGGGCTGAATTTTACATGTAATGCTCCTAAAGATTAAAAAATTAAATTAAACAAGTAAGATGTTTACAAATTGGGCCCTTTGACATTTTGGCCTGATTTTCAACTAAGTATGAAGAAATTTCTTGATTGGGCTGGATTTTGGTTATTGGGCCTCGCCTTCAAGAATTTGGGCTTGTGATCCATCTCCTACCGAAATTGGGTCGTTGACGCTCGTAATGGAGATCCAACGCGCTTTGGCTGCAAGATTCGGTTTCTTGGACCAAGATTTCCAAGATTTGAAATCTTGATTTTCTTGATTCTTGAAATCGCTCCGAACAGCAAAATTGGGCCAAGATTCGATTTCTTGATTTTCTTGAAAACAAGAAAGTGAATCTTGATTTTCTTGATTTGAGCCCATCACCTTCTTAAGCTTGGGTTGGGCCTTTGTGACTCGTATCAGTGGTTGTATGCGAAATTTAGTAAATGTGAGTTATGGTTAAGTGAAGTCAGTTTTTTGGGTCATGTGGCATCAGCATCAGGTATTTGGGTTGATCCGAGCAAAGTTTCAGCCATACTTGATTGGAAACCTCCGAAGAATGTTTCTGAAGTCTGAAGCTTTTTGGGACTTGCTGATTATTATAGACGATTTGTAAAAGGGTTCTCTATGATTGTAGCCCCGATGACAAAGCTATTGCAGAAAGATGTTAAGTTTGAGTGGTCAGAAAAGTTTTGATCAGTTGAAAGCCCTTTTGACAAAAACTCCAGTGCTAGTTCAGCCAAAATCGGGTAAAGAATTTGTTATTTATAGTGATGCATCTTTAAATGGTTTGGGTTGCGTTTTGATGCAAGAAGGCAGAGTGATAGCTTATGCCTCGAGATAGTTGAAATCACATGAAAGACTATCCGACACATGACCTAGAATTGGCAGCCATTGTAGTCGCATTGAAGATTTGGCGTCACTATCTATTCGGTGAGAAATGTCATGTTTATTCTGAAAATAAAAGCCTAAAACTTGATGACTCAGAAAGATCTGAATTTGAGACAACGCAGATGGTTAGAATTGCTAAAAGACTACGAGCTTGTAATTGATTACCACCCGAGAAAGGCTAATGTTGTTGCTGATGCTTTAAGCTGAAAGTCACTGTTTGCTTTGCGAGAAATGAATACGCATATAACCACGTCTGATGATGGTTCGATAGTAGCTAAATTAAAAGCAAGACCGTTATTCATTCAACAAATTTGTGATGCCTAGAAGGTTGATAATGAGTTGATCACAAAACAAGCTCAGTGTGAGATAGATGCAAATTCAGAATTTAGAGTTGATGCTGATGACTGTTTGAGATTCAGAGACTGAATATGTGTTTCGAGAAATTCAGAGTTGATTCATATGATTTTGAATGAAGCTCACAGTAGTCAGTTATCTGTTCACACAGGTAGTACAAAGATGTACAATGATCTGAAACAACTTTACTGGTGGCATGGTATGAAACGAGACATTTTTGACTTTGTTGCAAGATGTTTAGTTTGTCAACAAGTAAAAGCAGAACATCAGGTGCCTTCAGGATTACTTCATCCTATCATGATACCTGAGTGGAAGTGGGATAGAGTCAGTATGGATTTTGTATCTAGTTTACCATTGACACCGAACAAGAAAGATGCAATCTGGGTTATTGTTGATAGATTGACTAAATCGGCTCTTTTTATTTCGATACGTACAGATTACTCACTTGATAAGTTGGCTGAATTGTATGTTTCTCAGATTGTAAGGTTACATGGTGTGCCTATATCCATTGTTTCGGATAGAGATCCGAGGTTTACATCGTGGTTTTGGAAGAAACTGCAAGATGCACTAGGTACAAAATTACATTTCAGTACTGCTTTCCATCCGCAAACAGATGGCCAGTCTGAGCGAATTATTCAGATACTTGAGGATATGTTGAGATGTTGCATTCTTGAGTTCGAAGGTACATGGGAACGGTACCTGCCTCTGATTGAATTTGCATATAATAACAGTTATCAATCGAGTATTACAATGGTACCTTATGAGGCCTTGTATGGTCGTAAATGCCGTACACCATTTGATACGATCACGGCTTCCCATAAGCCAAGTCCAAGCCGAGATCCGATGGTGCTACCTCAAGGGCCGATCACAAGGGCTAGTGCAAAACAATTTAAAGAAGCTGTTATAGCTTTAGTTCAGCATTTGTGGGATGATGTCAATGCTAGACCTATCGAACCAGTTAGTGGCCATTTTGGAAATCCATGCCGAACTTTTCTACAAGTTCATTTCAGCTCACCAAGCTCACCTTCAGTTCAAGTTAGCTCCCATGAAGCTCCACACCAGCTCATTAGCTCGGGACCAGCTCATTATCAGCTCACGAGTTTAGGCCCAGCTCGAGTTTAACTCATGAATTAACCATCAGCTCATGGAGTTCACTTTGAATTCATTTGACTACTATTGACTTTTTAATTAATAAGTTCAATAATTAGTTAATTAATATCCTACATATTAAATTTAGTTCACATTAGTTATATTAAGTATGTCTTAAAAGTGTTTATTGATGATAATTAAATTTGTCATAACCAAATTTAATGTTGATATTTGTGTTCACATTAGTTTGAATTAATTATGTTCACATTTCTTGTAGGAACGCAATGGACATATGGAGATTAAAAGCAAGCATGAATTTTGAAGGTGCATGGACGGTTGGGGGGCTTGAATCTCTTAGGTGCATGTTCGGCCAAGTGCATGTGTGACCATATTCAATGTCTTTAAGGTTCATGAATGTTTCCATTCATGTATGGTGTGCTATCTCTTCATTCTCCAAGGTGACCATTCGGCCAAAGGGCACTCACACATGCATGAAGATAGCTTGGCCAATTAGCTTCCCCATGACTCTCCTTAATTCGTTCACACCTATGTTCACATGGCACGACCATTCGGTTCACCTTGTTCACACTAGAAGACTCTTCAACATTCGGTTTCACACACATGATGGCCCTTGGAGTGTCCACAATTAATTATACTTTTTGGCCAAACATTGCTTCATTTAACAAGGTTGGCCGAATCTACAAGTGACCATTGGATCTCATGCATTCACTTTGAGTTTTCTTAAGCATGAAGATGCATTCATCCACTATTCCCAAAACCGAATCTGGTCATGCATATTAAGAGTTATTTTTCTAGAATTTTCTTTTAATTAATGTGTAAGTATGAAGGGCTATTCGGCTACCTAGACTTAGGCTTATGAATACTTGTTCAATTTCCATGTAAAGGACTTTTGAAACTTTTGTTAATGTTATGCTGCCGAAATTGTGAGGCATACTTTTCTTATATTTCGTTCAAAGATTCGTTTGGCGTTCCTAGCGTTCTAGTTGTGTCAACCGTGTTCTTTTCCGTACCCGAACTTATCACTATTCGTAGTGTGGCGTTCAACATACCGAGGTTCCTATCTTGTTAGATAGTGGGTCGAGGTTTCCCTTACCAAACCTATAACCGAACTCAAAAGGCTAAATCAACGGGTCGATACCATTTCGGTATTTGGTTCTTGAAAGTACCTTTAGTAGTTCAAACCCGTTCTTTCTTCTTTACCTAATCAAACCTAAACCGACCAATTTGTTCATACCATTTTGTTCCTACCCTTTCGTTCCTACCATTCCATTCGTACCCCTCTTTCTACTCTTACTATACCTTCAACTCAACTAATCCTAACGTAACTTCTCGTAGACGATCGGGCAATCTACATACGACTCGACTCTTCTCGAGACAGTTCGTATCATCTGGTATCAGAGCTACCTAAAACGAGAAGCTTAGACGTTTGAAGCGGAGCATTCCCGAGGTAGGTTCAAAAAAAAGTATAGAAAAAAAAATTTTGTATACCGAAGTTTTCTCATTTCGATTAGTTTGTTATTGTTGCTATAAAAACAAAAATCTACACAGCCGAAGAAAAAAAATCATGTACAAAAGTGTTTTTATTGTATTTAGCTTGTCGATATAGTACAACAAAAAAAAGTTATACAAGTTAAAAAAAATAAAAAAAAATTCGAAAAAAAATCAAAATAAAAAAATAAAAAAAATCAAAAAAAAGAGTGATTTATGCAAGTCAATTGTTATTTGATCGTCAAGCTTTGATCTGATATAGTTCCCGACCCTTCTTCTATTCTACTCTCCCTAATTCGCCACATTTTTTACCCAATTCCCTATTCTTTCAGCCTACCCTATATCGAATACATTAATCACTTGCTATCCCTTTTGAACCGACCACCTAGACCAAGGACCGAGCCTTAACGAATCTGCTTACGAAATTACGAGAAAAGTCAAGAGAGGTAAAAGGCAAGAGAGCGTGAGCGCATTCGAGGGGAGGTAAAAGCCGAACTAAGAGTGTAAACATGAGTGTGAGTGTCATCAAGCTTCTTTCTTTCTGAGCGGATTGAGATGATTTGTTTGTGAGGCTATCTTAAACGAATAGATGTCCCAAAATAGTGGACAAAACATGAAAGAACAACAAGGGCGACAACCCGTCAGAAACGTTCCAGATTTGCAAATGCAAGCCCTTTTGCGTGAGATGGAACAATTACTTGATTGAAGGCTTAATCCTCTTGAAGATCGACTCTACCAAGTCGAGGCCCAAAGACAACGCGATGAATATCCTGAAGTTGCTAGGCAAAGACGTGAAGGGCCCGATCAACGACGAAGACAACCAAGGGTTCAAGATGATGTTGTTAATGAAAATAGTGAAGATGAAAGCGATCACGGGTCTAACATAAGCCTAGAAAGGAGACGTCCTCGAAACCGTGGACAAGTAGATCGAAGGCGGGAAGATGATGACTTGAAGAATATCAAACTCTCCATCCCTCCTTTCCAAGGTAAATCTGATCCCGAGGTGTACCTTGAGTGGGAGAAGAAAATCGAACTAGTGTTCGAATGTCATAACTACTCTGAAAATAAGAAAGTCAAACTCGCCGCAATTGAGTTTTCAGATTACGCAATGATATGGTGGGATCAGTTGACCACTAGTCGGAGGCGTAACGGGGAGTATCCCATTTCAACTTGGACCGAAATGAAGGCGGTTATGCGACGACGATTCATTCCATCCTACTATCATCGGGAGTTGCATCAAAAACTCCAAAATCTCATCCAAGGGACGAAGAGTGTGGAAGATTATTATAAAGAAATGGAAATGGCTATGATCCGTGCCGATGTACAAGAAGATCGAGAAGCCACAATGGCTCGCTTTCTAGCCAGACTTAATCGAGAGATTACAAATGTCGTAGAACTGCAACATTACATTGAGGTTGTGGACATGGTCCACATGGCTATCAAAGTGGAGAAGCAGTTGAAGCGAAGAGGTACCACCCGAGCCTATCCTAACACCAATCCTTCTAAATGGGGCCAAAGCACAAGCAAGGGTTTTCCAACAAATCGAACGAAGGATTCTTCAACAATATCTAAGGCGAATAAGCCTATTGCCGAGTCAAGTCAAGGTAAGGCTCCTGAAAGTTCCACCGCCCGTTCAAGGGACATAAAGTGCTTCAAGTGTCTTGGTCGTGGACATATAGCGAGTCAGTGCCCGAATAGATGTACCATGGTGATAAGGGCCAACGGTGAGATTGAAACGGAGGACGAGGAAGAGAACGATCCTGAATCAAATTTCAAAGTTGAGGAGGACTTAGAACAACCCGTTGAAGGTGAGTTACTCGTCGTCAAGCGAAGCCTAAGTCTTCAAAGTGTGGAAGACGAACAACAACGTGAGAACATTTTTCATTCGAGATGTCAAGTGCAAGGGAAAGTGTGTAGCATCATAATCGATGGAGGGAGTTGTACAAACGTGGCAAGCACCCTCATGGTAGAAAAGTTGGGGCTGTCAACCACCAAGCACCCGAATCTATACAAGCTTCAGTGGCTTAATGATGGTGGTGAACTCAAAGTGACAAAACAGGTCCTAGTGTCCTTTAGCATCGGGAAGTATTCTGATGAAGTATTATGCGATGTAGTGCCGATGCACGCAGGCCATTTACTTCTAGGACGACCATGGCAGTTTGACCGACGGGTGATGCATGATGGTTACACTAATAGATACTCCTTCAAACATCTTGGCAAGAACGTGACACTTGCACTCCTCACTCCGAAGCAAGTGTACGAGGATCAACAAAAACTTAAACTTTCAGTGGAACAAGCGAGAGAAAAAGAAAAGAGTGCAAAAGAGAAAATTAAGGAAAAAGAGAGAGAAAAGACTAAAAATGCGAGAGAAAATGAAAAGAAACAAAAACAAGTTAAAAGTGGAGAGGAAAAAGAAAGTGGAAAAATGAGTGTGTTTGCGAGGGTTAGTGATATTCGGCGAGCGATGTTTTTGAGACAGCCTATGTATGTATTTGTGTACAAGGAGGCATTGTTGAATACTAACGAGTTATCTAAAAACTTGCCTGCTTCTGTATTGTCTTTGATTCAGGAATTTGAAGACATATTTCCGAACAAAATACCAAGTGGGCTGCCCCCTATCCGAGGCATCAAACATCAAATAGACTTAGTAACGGAGCTGCACTACCCAACCGTCCTGCTTATCGGAGTAATCCCGAAGAAACGAAGGAATTGCAAAAGTAAATTACTGAACTCCTAGACAAAGGATACATCCGAGAGAACTTAAGTCCCTGTGCGGTGCCGGTGCTGCTTGTACCCAAGAAAGATAGGTCGTGGAGGATGTACGTGGATTGTCGTGCCATCAACAAAATCACTATCAAGTATCGACACCCGATACCCCGTCTTGACGACATGCTTGAGGAATTAAGTGGAGCCCAGATTTTCACGAAAATCGATCTTAAAAGTGGCTATCATCAAATACGAATGCGAGAAGGCAATGAATGGAAGACGGCCTTCAAAACGAAATTGGGTTTGTACGAATGGTTGGTAATGCCATTCGGCCTTACAAATGCTCCCAGCACTTTTATGAGATTGATGAACCATGTATTACGTGCGTTTATTGGTAAATTTTGTGTTGTATACTTTGACGATATCTTAGTCTACAGCAAAACTTTAGAGGAGCACGTACCACATTTACAAGCGGTGTTGGAAACTTTACGAAAAGAGGTATTGTATGCTAATCTCAAAAAGTGTTCATTTTGCACTGATAAAGTTGTGTTTTTAGGTTATGTCGTGAGTGCCAACGGTTTGGAGGTGGATCAAGAAAAAGTTCAAGCGATTCAAGAATGGCCACGTCCGATGAAGATTAGCCAAGTTCGAAGCTTCCATGGATTGGCTAGCTTCTACCGTCGATTTGTGCCCAACTTTAGTACCATTGCAGCACCCTTAACAAGCGTGATTAAGAAAAACTCCGCATTTCACTGGTCTGAAGATCAAGAACGTTCATTTAATTTGATTAAAGAATGTCTTGTGAAAGCTCCTCTATTGTCCCTTCCAGATTTTACTAAAACATTTGAAATTGAGTGTGACGCTTCAGGTGTAGGGATCGGGGCTGTGTTAACCCAAGACGGAAGACCGGTGGCGTACTTCAGTGAGAAATTAAGTGGCGCTTCCCTCAATTATCCAGTGTACGACAAAGAGATGTATGCCTTGATTCGATCACTTGAAACTTGGCAGCACTATCTAAGACCGAAGGAGTTCGTGATTTATTCCGATCATGAAGCATTTAAGTTTATTAAAGGTCAGCATAAACTCAACAAACAACATGCAAAATGGGTCGAGTATTTAGAATCATTTCCCTACGTCATCAAATACAAGAAAGGTAAAGAAAATGTAGTGGCTGATGCCTTGTCACGGAGATATACCTTATTGACCACTCTTGATTCTAAGTTACTTGGTTTTTTATCATATGAAAGAGTTGTATGCCAATGATGAGGATTTTGGAAATATATATGCTGCTTGTGAAAATGGGTCTTTTGAGAAATTTTTCAGGTACGAAGGGTTTCTTTTTAAAGAAAATAGGTTGTGTATACCACAAGGCTCCATTCGAGAGTTACTTGTGTTGGAGGCGCATAGTGGTGGCCTGATGGGACACTTTGGAATAAGCAAGACATTGTCGACCCTCCATGAACATTTTTACTGGCCGCGAATGCGGAGAGACGTGGAGCGGATCTGTGAACGCTGCCTAATTTGTAAACGGGCTAAGTCAAAGGTCCAACCTCATAGACTTTACACACCACTTCCCATTCCCGACACCCCGTGGACCGATGTCTCTATGGATTTTATTCTTGGATTACCGAAAACTAAGACAGGGAAGGACTTAATCTTTGTTGTAGTCGATAGATTCTCTAAAATGTCACATTTTATTTCTTGTGCTAAAACTGATGACGCTGTGCATATTGCTAATTTGTTTTCTAGGGAAATTGTACGACTGCATGGATTACCAAGAACGATTGTTTCCGATCGAGATACAAATTTCTTGAGTCACTTTTGGCAGACATTATGGGGAAAACTTGGTATGAAGTTATTGTTTTCAACCACTTGTCATCCCCAAACGGATGGCCAAATCGAGGTGGTAAACCGAGTTTTGTCAACTTTGTTGCGAGCGTTGGTACGAAAGAACCTCAAGACGTGGGAAGAATGCTTACCCCACATCGAGTTCGTTTATAATCGCTCTGTTCACTCGGCAACCAAATTCTCTCCTTTTGAGACTGTCTATGGATTTAATCCTCTTACTCCTCTTGATTTATTACCTTTTCCTGTTGATCAATTTGTCCATACAGATGCAAGGAAAAAGGCTGAATTTGTCAAGGAATTACATAGGAAAGTTTGAGAGAATATTGAATCTCGAACCAAGCAATACGTCCAACGAGCCAACAAAGGATGAAAACGAGATGTATTTGAACCCGGAGACTGGGTCTGGGTGCACATGAGAAAAGAAAGGTTTCCAGCTCAACGAAGATCTAAGTTGTTGCCGCGAGGAGACGGTCCCTTCCAAGTCATCGAGCGAATCAATGAAAATTCGTATAAGCTTGACTTACTAGGTGAGTACAATGTTAGTGCTAGTTTTAATGTCTCTGACTTGACTCCTTTCGATGTAGATACTGACTTGAGGACAAGTCATTTTCAAGAGGGGGAGGATGATACGATCACGGCTTCCCATAAGCCAAGTCCAAGTCGAGATCCGATGGTGCTACCTCAAGGGCCGATCACAACGGCTCGTGCAAAACAATTTAAAGAAGCTGTTATATCTTTAGTTCAGCATGTGTGGGATGATGTCAATGCTAGACCTATCGAACCAGTTAGTGGCCATTTTGGAAATCCATGCCGAACTTTTCTACAAGTTCATTTCAGCTCACCAAGCTCACCTTCAGTTCAAGTTAGCTCCCATGAAGCTCCACACCAGCTCATTAGCTCGGGACCAGCTCATTATCAGCTTACGAGTTTAGGCCCAGCTTGGGTTTAACTCATGAATTAACCATCAACTCATGGAGTTCACTTTGAATTCATTTGACTACTATTGACTTTTTAATTAATAAGTTCAATAATTAGTTAATTAATATCCTACATATTAAATTTAGTTCACATTAGTTATATTAAGTATGTCTTAAAAGTGTTTATTGATGATAATTAAATTTGTCATAACCGAATTTAATGTTGATATTTGTGTTCACATTAGTTTGAATTAATTATGTTCACATTTCTTGTAGGAACGCAATGGACATATGGAGATTAAAAGCAAGCATGAATTTTGAAGGTGTATGGACGGTTGGGGGGCTTGAATCTCTTAGGTGCATGTTCGGCCAAGTGCATGTATGACCATATTCAATGTCTTTAAGGTTCATGAATGTTTCCATTCATGTATGGTGTGCTATCTCTTCATTCTCCAAGGTGACCATTCGGCCAAAGGGCACTCACACATGCATGAAGATAGCTTGGCCAATTAGCTTCCCCATGACTCTCCTTAATTCGTTCACACCTATGTTCACATGGCAAGACCATTCGGTTTACCTTGTTCACACTAGAAGACTCTTCAACATTCGGTTTCACACACATGATGGCCCTTGGAGTGTCCACAATTAATTCATACTTTTTGGCCAAACATTTCTTCATTTAACAAGGTTGGCCGAATCTACAAGTGACCATTGGATCTCATGCATTCACTTTGAGTTTTCTTAAGCATGAAGATGCATTCATCCACCATTCCCAAAACCGAATCTGGTCATGCATATTAAGAGTTATTTTTCTAGAATTTTCTTTTAATTAATGTGTAAGTATGAAGGGCCATTCGGCTACCTAGACTTAGGCTTATAAATACTTGTTCAATTTCCATGTAAAGGACTTTTGAAACTTTTGTTAATGTTATGCTGCCGAAATTGTGAGGCATACTTTTCTTATATTTCGTTCAAAGATTCGTTTGGCGTTCCTAGCATTCTATTTGTGTCAACCGTGTTCTTTGTCGTACCCGAACTTATCACTATTCGTAGTGTGGAGTTCAACATACCGAGGTTCCTATCTTGTTAGATAGTGGGTCGAGGTTTCCCTTACCAAACCTATAACCGAACTCAAAAGGCTAAATCAACGGGTCGATACCATTTCGGTATTTGGTTCTTGAAAGTACCTTTAGTAGTTGAAACCCGTTCTTTCTTCTTTACCTAATCGAACCTAAACCGACCAATTTGTTCATACCATTTTGTTCCTACCCTTTCGTACCCCTCTTTCTACTCTGACTATACCTTCAACTCAACTAATCCTAATGTAACTTCTTGTAGACGATCGGGCAATCTACATACGACTCGACTCTGCTCGAGACGGTTTGTATCACCATTGTACTGGACTGAGCTCAGTGAAAATAAGATACACAGAGTCAATTTGATTAGAGAAACTGAACAGAAAGTGAAAGTGATCCGTGAAAATTTAAAAGCAGCATCAGATCGTCAGAAATCTTATGCGGACTTGAAACGTAAAGATATAGAGTTTCAGATTGGAGATAAAGTTTTTTTGAAAGTCCCACCATGGAAGAAAATACTCAGATTTGGTCGTAAAGGCAAATTGAGTTCGAGATTCATTGGACGTTATGAAATTATAGAGCGTATTGGGCCAGTTGCTTACAGATTGCTATTACCATCTGAGTTGGAAAAGATACACAATGTATTCCACATTTCGATGCTTCAGAGGTATTGATCTGATCCTTCACATGTGATTAGTCTGTCTGAGATTGAAATTCAGCCTGATATGACCTACGAAGAAGAACCAATTTGCATTTTGACTCGTGAGGTTAAAGAGTTGCGGAATAAGAAGATTCTGTTAGTTAAAGTATTGTGGCATAAACATGGAGTTAAGGTGATACGAGTCACAAAAGCCCAAATTCTTGAAGGCGAGGCCCAATAAGCAAATTCCCAGCCCAATCAAGAAATCCATCCATACTTAGTTGAAAATCAGGCCAAATTGTCAAAGTGGCCCAAGTTGTAAAGTTTTATTTTTATTTTTATTTATTTATTTATTTATTTATTTACTTAGTTTAAATTTTTATGTCAATATTCAGTCCAAGAGTCCTAGATAAAATGACCTTTGACCGAATTTCCATATTAAAATAATTAGGAGTTTTTTTTATTTTAGTTTTCTAATTAGATTAGGACTAGTTATAAGGCCTATTTAAAGGCATGGCTGTCCACCTTGTTAAACACTTATCATTATTATTAAAATTTTAGATTTGTTGAGAGCAGAATTTTCTTTGAGTTTTCTCCAAGATTTCTCTCTTGAGTTTTCTTTAGAAGTTGTTTTAACAATCTTTTTGATTGTGGGAGCCATCTTCAACCTTCTTCTTGCCATTGATATTCTTTGGATGGGAGATTGAGCCGTTTGAAGGGAGTTGTGAGATCTTTCGAGATTTCAAGGCTTCTTAGGACTTATCTTTTAATTTCTTACTGTCAATTCTTTCTTTATTTCTACTTGTGCTGAATCATTATCTAATCTATTTTCTGTTCTTATTGTGTTTTCAGCCTTTTTCTATCTTAAGGAATCAGCCCAAAAATCCCCAATTTCTAGGGTTTTTCCATACTCTTTTTGGGTGAAATTAGATTGTCGAAATTTGGGGAAAACTATCTTGGTGTTCAATTGGGCAGAATCACAATCTCCTTGAGGGTTTCAAGAACCCTAACACTTATTTCTATTCTCAATTTGATTCTTTGCTGATTTGGGGATTTTATTTCAGATCTGAAAATTCAAAAATCTAATCTTTTAATTTTCTGTTTCGTTTCAGATCTAATTGTTTAGGGTTTTCGTAGGAGTTTCTCGTGACTTGGCAACTCGATCTTGGTCCGCGCGCAACCCCGTATCATTTGGTATCAGATTTTGGGCGTTTTGGGTGTTCTTGGTTGATTTCTAAACTGATCTCTATTTTTTTAAATTACAAACAGCAGTTTTACCCAGAAAAATTTTCGAAACAAATTCATTTGAGTGGGTAAACGTTTTCTGATTGATCTGAAATTTTACATACATATTTTTGGCACTGTTATTGAATATACAAAAATATTTCCCGCAAAGAAAATAAGTCGAAAAAGTCAAAAAATTGAAAAAAGACGAAATCCAATAAAAAATTAAAAAAATATTCAGCAGGTTGAATTTGGTGCCCAAAATTTCCAGATCGAAAATTCAATATATAAGGACACTCCAGATTTAATTTCGTGATTTTTGGAGATCGGGAACACCTCGAACGAAGTTATCAAGTTACTCCGCAGTTTTTCGGGTTTTCTGTTTTCAGCAATTTTTATTGATTCTTAGCTGTAGGTTTTCATTTGTTTGCTTTTTATTCTCCTTTTACAATATCTAACACCTTCTTGTTTCTTGTGTTAGTAGGATTTAAACGTGTGCACAATCCTTCCTCGGTGCAACACGAATCACTTGGGGTCTCGTCAGTTTTTGGCATCCTAGTGCAAATTAGGATTCTTTGGTAGTTTGGTTCACACTCTCTAATTGGTTGATATAAACTCTGATAAAGAACTCACAAGATTGAATTCGACCTCATTGAGAATTTGATTTTTCTTTTTGAGTGATTAATGGTGAGGTTTGCTAACTTTTATTTTTGAGTGTTGAGTGTTTATTTTTTACAGTTTTGAAGATGTCTAAAGGTGATAATAATGATGCACTTATGAAAGTCCAACAACAGTTAGACGGACATACTGCTGCAATCACACAAATAAATGCTACACTTCAAGCATTGAATACTACTTTGAATGAGGTACGAGTGAACCAAAAACATCAATATCGAGATCCAATTAAGGAAGATAGGGATAACCAGCCCCATAGGTGCAGCCCTCAACGTGTCCCTAGAATGGATGATGATTTTCATGATCGTGGACAATCATCTTTGGCAAAACCAAAGAGCGAGCAGCAACGAGAACATCTCTTTCATACTCGCTGCCATGTACAAGGTAAGCTTTGTAGAGTTATTATTGATTGTGAAAGTTGCTCAAACATAGCCAGCACGACGATGGTGGAAAAGCTTTGCTTAACCACTACCAAGCATCCACAACCTTATCAACTACAAGGGCTTAGCAACGAAGGCCAATTTAGGGTCACTCAACAAGTGCGCATCGCCTTTTCTATCGGTAAGTATCAAGACGAAGTTGTGTGCGACGTAATGCCTATTCAAGCTTGCCATTTGTTGCTAGGAGAACCATGGCAACTGGATCGAAAAGTCACTCATGATGGTCGTACCAATAGGTATTCTTTCAAGCACCAAGGAAAGAAACTCACCTTAGTGCCGCTCACTCCGGAACAAGTCCATGAGGACCAAATCAAACTGAAAAATTCTGTTAAAACAAGTGAGGAAAAAGAAAAGAGAATGAAAAAGAGCAAAAAGAGATTGAGAGTGAAAAAGAAATTGAAGAAAGAAGAGAAAATGAATTAGAAAAAGAAACAAAAGAAAAAGACGTGGAAAGGGTAGTGAGGAATGTTTCCACTAACCAAGATATGCATTTTTCTTGTGTTGCTATTTTTCAGGTTCCCGAAAGATCGAAAGATAACTTTCAACTTCAATACCTCTCAAATGAAAGACGCTTTCATACGATCAACTTAGGCAAAGATGAAATCACACTACATGATCCCGAAGGTAAGCGAGGTAAGGAAATTTTAGAAATCGAGTCCAGTGCAGATTTGAAAATTATTGATAAAACTTTTGGTGACTTAGTTCTTAAAAGATCCCCTCATTTTGATCCGATTAATTGTTACTCTTCGATTGTGGTTGATAAAGTCATTACGAAAAGAAGCGTGATTTGTTATTCTCTTGATTTACCTTGTGTAAAATCCTCGAATTTGTCCAAATCTGTTTTGGAGAATAAGGTAACGAAATTTTCCAAATTTGTTTTCAATTTATATTCGTGCCTTAAACAGTTTATGTGGTTGTACATGAAGTTTGAGTTCCATTTGACAAAGGTTAACTCAACAACGGAGATTCGACTATACTATGCCCCCGATGAGCGAAGGTTTGTTTTAAATGAAAAAGGTAAAATCGACCCTTATTCTTCTGCTTATCGAGGTAAGATGCTTGAAACCTTTGAAACACTTTTATACTCCTCGGATAGTGATAAAGATCGTGTTGATGAACACTTAGATCGAAACGTGCTTGACTGTCCTATTTTATTTATTGATGATCTATCTGTTTTGATGGTTGATAAAAAGATTCTTGTTTTTGATAATGCATGTGTGAGTGAATCTATAGACCGTCGATTAATGCATGGTATGATTATGCAACTCTGTGAACCATGTGAATCTTTTCAAATACCTACTTGTGACAATTATGTTTACCATTTGCTTTATTACTCGCAATTTATTCATGGTTTGTGGGAACAATGTGAGACGACTGAATGCCTTAAAACATGTCCATCTTTGTTTCAAATATTTGACGAGGCAGTGGTGAGTAAATTAGATTGTTTGCATGGTAATCTGAATCTGTCCATTCACATACGTTATACCTGTTCTGTTATGCTTATGATTGGACTACAAGCTTGTTTCCGTTGCTATTTACTATCTCATGGCTATTCTTTTCAGTGGACTCAATTGCCATTAGTCCCGTTCGATAGAGGAAAGTCGAGTTCATTTGATTTTTCAGATTCGAGGACG
This sequence comes from Gossypium hirsutum, assembly GCF_007990345.1. Taxonomy (NCBI): domain Eukaryota; kingdom Viridiplantae; phylum Streptophyta; class Magnoliopsida; order Malvales; family Malvaceae; genus Gossypium; species Gossypium hirsutum. The sequence continues at coordinate 35,633,383 of NC_053435.1, read as the reverse complement.
AATCTTTTTGAGGAAGGGGGGAATGATACGAGTCACAAAAGCCCAAATTCTTGAAGGCGAGGCCCAATAAGCAAATTCCCAGCCCAATCAAGAAATCCATCCATACTTAGTTGAAAATCAGGCCAAATTGTCAAAGTGGCCCAAGTTGTAAAGTTTTATTTTTATTTTTATTTATTTATTTATTTATTTACTTAGTTTAAATTTTTATGTCAATATTCAGTCCAAGAGTCCTAGATAAAATGACCTTTGACCGAATTTCCATATTAAAATAATTAGGAGTTTTTTTTTATTTTAGTTTTCTAATTAGATTAGGACTAGTTATAAGGCCTATTTAAAGGCATGGCTGTCCACCTTGTTAAACACTTATCATTATTATTAAAATTTTAGATTTGTTGAGAGCAGAATTTTCTTTGAGTTTTCTCCAAGATTTCTCTCTTGAGTTTTCTTTAGAAGTTGTTTTAACAATCTTTTTGATTGTGGGAGCCATCTTCAACCTTCTTCTTGCCATTGATATTCTTTGGATGGGAGATTAGAGCCGTTTGAAGGGAGTTGTGAGATCTTTCGAGATTTCAAGGCTTCTTAGGACTTATCTTTTAATTTCTTACTGTCAATTCTTTCTTTATTTCTACTTGTGCTGAATCATTATCTAATCTATTTTCTGTTCTTATTGTTTTTTCAGCCTTTTTCTATCTTAAGGAACCAGCCCAAAAATCCCCAATTTCTAGGGTTTTTCCATACTCTTTTTGGGTGAAATTAGATTGTCGAAATTTGGGGAAAACTATCTTGGTGTTCAATTGGGCAGAATCACAATCTCCTTGAGGGTTTCAAGAACCCTAACACTTATTTCTATTCTCAATTTGATTCTTTGCTGATTTGGGGATTTTATTTCAGATCTGAAAATTCAAAAATCTAATCTTTTAATTTTCTTTTTCGTTTCAGATCTAATTGTTTAGGGTTTTCGTAGGAGTTTCTCGTGACTTGGCAACTCGATCTTGGTCCGCGCGCAACCCCGTATCATAAGGAAGCAACATGGGAGCCAGAGGGTACAATCAGAGAACATTATCCACCTATTCACCGGTATGATTTTCGGGGACGAAAATCCCTAAGGGGGAGAGTTATAACAACCCAATTTAGACCCTAATCGAAACGGTGGTTTTGAGACCTCGAATCTGAGTCAAAAAAAATATTTTTAAATTATTTTCCGTGTTTATTTTGTGTGAATTTATATCTGTGAAATTTTCATGATTTAATTTTATCGTTTAGGTGTCCGATTAAATAAAAGGACTTAATCACGTAAATTAAAAACTTGATAGTTTAAAACATGAGGGCCAAATTGTTAGTGGCTTTCTAAGTTCGGACATTTATGTTGTAAATATCCCATTAATAAGTAATTAGGACGGCAAAAGATATATGTTGCATGGTTTTTTTTATTATATTAGTAAAGGTATACAATTAAATTAAATATTAAATTATTATATATTATATTATAATATAAAACAAAAAATAAACAAAGCCATTTGAGTGTTCATATTCTTGGTAGCCGAAACTATACAAAATAAAAAAGAAAAGAAAGCAAGCTAGGGTTTGGTCAATATTCAAGCTCAATCAAGGTTTATTTTTTTCGGTTTTTGATAATTTCTACGTTTTTGAGATCGTTGCTTCGAGTACTACAAAACCCATGCTTGAATTTTCGATTTTGATGAATATTTTGAGCTGTGCTATTGTTGATAGCTTGTGATTTTTGTTGTTTGATGATGGAAAATGAAAGATATGTTTTAGATTAACATGTTTTGTATTGGAGTTTTTGATGATTTTTAGTAATTAGGACTTAATTGCAAAAAATAATAATTTGAGGGACTAAAATATGAAATTGATGAAATATATGGACTTGTATGGTAATGGGTAAGATTCGGCCAAACATGGGTATAGGAAAATTTTGCATATTTTTTGTTTTTTGTAATAGGGACTAAATTGTAAAAATTGTAAATGTCAGGGGTAAAATAGTAATTTGCCCATTTATGTGTTTTTGGACTAAATTGAATGAAAATATGCTTGAATGAGCTTAATTTGAATATGTTTAGATCAAGAACAAAAGAAATCGGATTTGGACTGGGGAAAAACGAAAGTTGTCGACTAGCAACCCCGTCTCGTTTTATGACGTCCAAGGTAAGTTTATAAGCAAATAAATGTCATAAATTTTAAATATATGTGACTGTATAATGCTGATTTTGAATTTGAATTTTATGAATTTGTATAAGTAATAGCCGAATATGAAAATGTTTGGGAACTATGTTTACGAATATGATTCGACCGAGATACGACGTCCGAAAGCCCCGTATGAACCTTAGGAATAGTTAGGATACATATGTTATGACAGGATTTCGATATATATGCGCGAGTAAGACCATGGCATCGATATGTGATTACGATATGTGTTTACGAATAAGACCCTGTCTGGGACAATGGCATCGATTTGTGGCTACATGTAAGACCTGATACGAGTCATAAAGGCCCAATCCAAGTTCAAGAACGTGATGGGCTCAAATTGCCACAAGGCCCAATAACGAGATCAAAGGCCCGACAAATGCGGTCCAAACTAAATGGTACCATTCAAGAGCTTGTTAGCAAGACCTTAGATGCATACACGAGAGAACAAGAAAATCAAGATTCACTTTCTTGTTTTCAAGAAAATCAAGAAATCGAATCTTGGCCCAATTTTGCTGTTCGAAGAGATTTCAAGAATCAAGAAAATCAAGATTTCAAATCTTGGAAATCTTGGTCCAAGAAACCAAATCTTGCAGCCAAAACGCATTGGATCTCCATTACGAGCATCAACGACCCAATTTTGGTAGGAGATGGATCACGAGCCCAAATTCTTGAAGGCGAGGCCCAATAACCAAAATCTAGCCCAATCAAGAAATTTCTTCATACTTAGTTGAAAATCAGACCAAAATGTCAAAGGGCCCAATTTGTAAACATCTTACTTGTTTAATTTAATTTTTTAATCTTTAGGAGCATTACATGTAAAATTCGGCCCAAAACAGCCCATATAAATGCATGGCCGAATTTACCTTGCTATTTTATTAATTAGGTTTAATTTTTTTAGTTACTTGTGAGATTAGGATTTGTTGGAGGCCTATATAAGCATTGGCCAGCCACCCTTTGTGAAAACATCTCATTATTATTTTTTTCTATCAAATTTCAGATTTGTTGAGTGCAGAATTTTCTTTGGGGTTTTCTCCAAGAATTCTCTCTTGAGTTTTCTTTAGAAGTTGTTTTAACAATCTTTTGATTGTGGGAGCCATCTTCAACCTTCTTCTTGCCATCGATATTCCTTGGAGGGGAGATTAGAGCCGTTTGAAGGAATTTGTGAATTCTTTCGGGAATTCAAGGGTTCTTAGGACTTTTCTTTATTTCTTGCTGTTTCGATTTGTTTCTTTATTCCTACTTGTGCCGATTCATCATCTAATAATTTGCTGTTCTTGTTTGTGTTTCAGCCTTGATTCAAACTCCAAGAACTCTTCATTTAATCGGTTCTTTTATTGGCAACATATAATCGACTCAAAATTCCCCAAAATTTAGGGTTCTTGCCGTTTTCTATTTCTTCTTGTTGGGTGAAATTCGGCTGCTGAAATTTGGGCAATTCATATTGGCTGTTCAATTGGACCGAATCGCAACTTAAATTCACTTCTTGAACTGTTCAATTTCACCTATTTCTTTCTTTTCTTTTCTTTTTGCCGTCCAAATCCCTAATCTTCCAATTAAAAATCTGATTGTTTCAATCTACTTACTGTTTTGGTGTTCTTGGCAGATTCGGCTTGTGGGAGTTCATTATTGGGAATCAATTTCGTGTTCTTGGTTTCAAGAAACCTCTTTCATAAGTGTTTCGTTCCTTGATTAGATCTTGCTGATTTTTAGGGTTCTTATTCCAGATTTTAATTTTCCAGATTTAATCTTGTTCTTTGTTTGATTTCAGATCTGTTCGTTTAGAGCTTTCGTAGGAGTTTCTCGTGACTTGGCAACTCAATCTTGGTCCGCGCGCAATCCTATATCATTTGGTATCAGATTTTGGGCGTTTTGGGTGTTCTTGGTTGATTTCTAAACTGATCTCTATTTTTTAAAGCATAAACTGCAGTTTTACCCAGAAAAATTGTTAAAAAAAATTCATTTGAGTGGGTAAACGTTATCCGATTGATCTGAAATTTTACATACATGTTTTTGGCACTGTGATTGAATATAAAAAAATTATTCTCGCAAAAAAATCAGTCAAAAAAGTCAAAATCAAAAAAAGATGAAATTCAATAAAAATTTAATAAAAGGTGCAGCGGGTTGAATTTGGTGCCCAAAATTTCCAGATCAAAAATTCAATATATAAGGACACTCCAGATTTAATTTCGTGATTTTTGGAGATCAGGAACACCTCGAACGAAGTTGTCAAGTTACTCCGCAGTTTTTCGGGTTTTCTGTTTTCAGCAATTTTTATTGATTCTTAGCTGTAGGTTTTCATTTGTTTACCTTTATTCTTCCTTTACGTTATCTAACACCTTCTTGTTTCTTGTGTTAGTAGGATTTAAACGTGTGCACAACTTCTTCCTCGGTGCAACACGAATCAATTGGTGTCTCGTCAGTTTTTGGCATCCTAGTGCAAATTAGGATTCTTTGGTAGTTTGGTTCACACTCTCTAATTGGTTGATATAAACTCTGATAAAGAACTCACAAGATTAAATTCGACCTCATTGAGAATTTGATTTTTTTTCTTTTTGAGTGATTAACGGTGAGGTTTGATAACTTTTATTTTTGAGTGTTGAGTGTTTATTTTTGCAGCTTTTTTGGAAGATGTCTAAAGATGACCATAATGATACACTTATGGAAGTCCAACAACAGTTAGAAGGACACGCTGCTGCAATCACACAAATAAATGCTACCCTTCAAGCATTGAATACTACTTTGAATGAGGTACGAATGAATCAAGAACTTCAATATCGAGATCCAATCAGGGAAGATAGGAATAACCAGCCCCATAGGCGCGGCCCTCGACGTGTCCCTAGAATGGATGATGATTTTCATGATCGTGGACAACCTTCTTTGGCAAAACCGAAATTCACAATTCCCCAATTTCGTGGTAAGAATGATCCTGACGCTTATTGTGAATGGGAATCTAAGATTGAACTCATGTTTCGGTATTATAAATGTCCGGATGATGAAAAGGTAGCGTTAGCAACACTGGAATTTTCTGATTATGCATTAAGTTGGTGGACTCAACTTGGGGTAAACCGCCATCGGAATTATGAAGGTGAGATTTCGACATGGGATGAGTTGAAACAGATTATGCGTAAAAGGTTTATTCCACCTCACTACTATAGAGAAATTAAAACAAAGTTGAGAAGACTTATCCAAGGTAGTAGGACGGTGGATGAATATTTTAAAGAGATGGAGATGCTCATTCAGAGAGCTAATGTGGAGGAAGATGAAGAAACAACTATGGTTCGATTCATTGATGGTTTGAACAGGCTGATAGCTAATACATTGAGGCTACAAACTTACATTGATTTGGAAGAAGCAGTTCACAAAGCCATTGAGATCGAGCAACAATTAAAGGAACAAAGGTTTGGGTCCTTCTCTACTTCACAATATTATCGAGGTAACAATTCCAATTCTGATTTTAAGAGTTCAAAACCACCTTTTGTTACTAACAAGTCTTCTTTGAGTAATGGAAGTAAACAATCAGATTGGAAAAAAGGGGCTCCTGCAAAAACGCAAACACCGTCTAAGCAGCCCAATTTAGGTGATTCGAGTGCGAAGAGGACTCGTGAGATTGAATGCTTTAAGTGCAAAGGGCGTGGTCATTATAGTAGAGAATGCCCTAACACGAGATTACTTCTTCTAAAAGATAACGGTGAGTACACTTCCGACTCTGATAATACAGATCCAGATATGCCAGAACTTGTGGATGACAGTGATAATGGCGACGAGTTGGTCGAACCACCAAAGGAAGGGGACTTTGCTAATTTTCAATGCCTTGTAGTTCGTCGAACCCTTAACATTCAGATGAAAGATGATGAGAGCCAAAGGACCAATATTTTCCATTCTCGGTGTTTTATTAAAGGTAACTTATGTTCACTCATTATTGATAGTGGGAGTTGCTCGAATGTAGTGAGTAGTTATTTGGTGGATTCTTTAAAGTTGCCTTGTACCAAACACCCTAAGCCATATCACCTTCAGTGGCTTAATGAATGTTCCGAAGTTAAAGTTACGAAACAGTCCTTGGTCACTTTTAAACTCGGCAATTATGAGGATGACATATGGTGTGATGTAGTCCCCATGCATGCGGCACACTTGCTCCTTGGACGACCTTGGCAATTTGATCGCGATGTTACACACCAAGGTAAACTTAATCGATACTCCCTTGTATTTAAAGGCAAGAAATTCACTTTTGCTCCTTTAAATCCTACTGATGTATATAAAGATCAATTGAGGATGATAAAATTTTGTGAGGGGGTAAGGGAGAAAGAGCAAGTACAAAAGACAGAGAGAAAAGAGGCTAATAGTAGTGGAAAAAGTCAAAATTTAAAAAGCCCAAAGGTGAGTGAATCCTCTAGTGGTAAAATGAGCGGAAAAAATCTTTTGGCAACAAAAAAAGATGTGAAGAGAGCCCTACTTAATAAACAGCCTTGTATCCTTGTGAGGTTTAGGCAAAATTATTTATCTTTATCTAACATTAACGAAAATTTACCTAGTGTGTTTCAATCTCTTTTGCAGGATTATGAGGATGTTTTTAGTGAGGCCCCTAAAGGTTTACCACCTTTACGAGGGATAGAACATCAAATTGACTTAGTACCCAGAGCTTCAATCCCAAATCGACCAGCCTATAGATGCAATCCCGAGGAGACAAAGGAATTGCAAAGGCAAGTGGAGGAATTACTAGACAAAGGGTACATTCGTGAGAGCCTAAGTCCTTGTGCTGTTCCTGTCTTATTGGTGCCAAAGAAAGATGGTACGTTTCGTATGTGTGTTGATTGTCGCCCAATCAACAAGATAACGGTAAAGTATCGACACCCAATCCCTAGACTTGATGATATGCTTGATGAATTACATGGTTCAATAATATTTACAAAAATTGATTTAAAAAGCGGTTATCATCAAATTCGAATGAGGGAAGGGGATGAATGGAAAATAGCCTTTAAAACAAAATTTGGATTGTATGAATGGTTAGTTATGCCTTTCGGCCTTACTAATGCACCTAGTACATTTATGAGATTAATGAATCATGTTTTGAGGCTACATTTGAGTAAATTTGTAGTAGTTTACTTTGATGATATTTTAATTTACTCAAAGTCATTAGATGATCATGTTATCCATGTTCGAACCGTTTTGGATATTCTACAAACTGAAAGATTATTTGCCAACCTTGATAAATGCACATTCTGTTGTGATAAACTAATATTCTTAGGTTTCATAGTTAGTGCTCAGGGTATTCATGTCGACGAGGACAAAGTTAGGGCAATTAAGGAGTGGCCGACTCCTAAATCGGTAACTGAGGTGAGATCTTTCCATGGTTTAGCCAGTTTTTATAGACAATTTGTGAAAGATTTCTCTACTATTGCTGCCCCATTGACTGAAGTTATAAAGAAATCAGTGGGTTTCAAATGGGGTGAAACCCAAGAAACAGCTTTTCAAACTCTAAAAGCTAAGTTATGTTCTGCTCCTTTGCTTAAATTACCTGATTTTGCTAAAACTTTTGAACTTGAGTGTGATGCTTCAGGAATTGGAATCGGCGCCGTTTTAATGCAAGATAAGCAACCTATTGCTTATTTTAGTGAGAAATTGAACGGTGCACAGTTAAATTACTCGACTTATGATAAAGAACTATTGGCATTAGTTCGTGCACTTCAAGTATGGCAACATTATTTGCCGCCTAATGAGTTTGTCATACATACAGATCATGAGTCTCTTAAATGGTTAAAGGGACAAGGAAGTTGAGTAAAAGACATGCCCGATGGGTAGAATTCATTGAAACATTCCCTTATGTGATTCAATATAAAACAGGTAAAGATAATGTAGTCGCAGATGCTTTGTCTAGACGATATACTTTAATAACTACATTGAATGCTAAAGTCTTAGGGTTTGAACATATTAAAGAGTTATATGATGATGATACTGATTTCAGCCATATCTATAAGAATTGTGGACATACTGCTTTTGAAAAATTTTATCTTGTAGATGGCTTTCTTTTTCGTTTAAATAGGTTATGCATACCAAAGTGTTCCATGAGAGAATTGTTGATTCATGAAGCCCATAGTGGGGGACTAATGGGACATTTTGGAGTGGCCAAAATACTAGACATATTGCAAGAACACTTCCATTGGCCACATATGAAGAAGGATGTGGAAAAGGTATGTTCCAAGTGCATTACATGCAAACAAGCAAAATCTAAGGTAATGCCTCATGGCCTTTACACTCCTCTACCGATTCCTACTTCACCTTGGGTAGATTTATCCATGGATTTTATTTTAGGTTTGCCTCGAACAAAAAAAGGACGAGATAGTATATTTGTTGTTGTTGACAGGTTTTCAAAGATGTCACATTTTATTCCTTGTCACAAAACAGATGATGCTACACATGTGGCAGACTTATTCTTTAAAGAAGTGGTAAGACTTCATGGCATCCCTAAAACAATTGTTTCTGATAGAGATGTCAAATTCCTTAGCCACTTTTGGAAGGTATTGTGGGGTAAGCTTGGTACTAAATTGCTTTATTCTACTACATGTCACCCCCAAACTGATGGTCAAACTGAAGTAGTTAATCGAATCTTAGGGACTCTATTACGAGCTGTTGTGGGAAAGAACATTAGAAATTGGGAAGAATGCCTACCATTCGTTGAATTTGCATATAATAGATCTATTCATTCTACAACTGGTTATTCCCCATTTGAACTTGTTTATGGTTTTAACCCACTAACAATACTTGATCTTGCGCCATTACCTCTTGAACACGTTATGAATTTAGATGGCGAACAGAAAGCTGAGTTGGTGAAATCCTTACATGAGAAGGCTAGACAGCGAATAGCCAAAACAAATGATGCCAACACCAACAAAGCAAACAAGGGGCGCAAACGGGTTGTACTAGAACCCGGAGATTGGGTTTGGGTCCATTTGAGGAAAGAACGATTTCCTACAAAAAGGAAGACTAAGTTGGACCCAAGGGGCGATGGGCCTTTCCAAGTACTCGAGCGGATCAACGATAATGCCTATAAAATTGATCTACCTGGTGAGTACAATGTAAGTTCTACTTTTAATGTGGCTGACTTGTCCCCATTTGATTTTTCAGATTCGAGGTCGAATCTTTTTGAGGAAGGGGGGAATGATACGAGTCATAAAGGCCCAATCCAAGTTCAAGAACGTGATGGGCTCAAATTGCCACAAGGCCCAATAACGAGATCAAAGGCCTGACAAATGCGGTCCAAACTAAATGGGACCATTCAAGAGCTTATTAGCAAGGCCTTAGATGCATACACGAGAGAACAAGAAAATCAAGATTCACTTTCTTGTTTTCAAGAAAATCAAGAAATCGAATCTTGGCCCAATTTTGCTGTTCGAAGAGATTTCAAGAATCAAGAAAATCAAGATTTCAAATCTTGGAAATCTTGGTCCAAGAAACCTAATCTTGCAGCCAAAACGCATTGGATCTCCATTACGAGCATCAACGACCCAATTTTGGTAGGAGATGGATCACGAGCCCAAATTCTTGAAGGCGAGGCCCAATAAGCAAATTCCCAGCCCAATCAAGAAATCCATACATATTTAGTTGAAAATCAGGCCAAAATGTCAAAGGGCCCAATTTGTAAACATCTTACTTGTTTAATTTAATTTTTTAATCTTTAGGAGCATTACATGTAAAATTCGGCCCAAAACAGCCCATATAAGTGCATGGCCGAATTTACCTTGCTATTTTATTAATTAGGTTTAATTTATTTAGTTACTTGTGAGATTAGGATTTGTTGGAGGCCTATATAAGCATTGGCCAGCCACCCTTTGTGAAAAAATCTCATTATTATTTTTTTCTATCAAATTTCAGATTTGTTGAGTGCAGAATTTTCTTTGGGGTTTTCTCCAAGAATTCTCTCTTGAGTTTTCTTTAGAAGTTGTTTTAACAATCTTTTGATTGTAGGAGTCATCTTCAACCTTCTTCTTGCCATCGATATTCCTTGGAGGGGAGATTAGAGCCGTTTGAAGGAATTTGTGAATTCTTTCGGGAATTCAAGGGTTCTTAGGACTTTTCTTTATTTCTTGCTGTTTCGATTTGTTTCTTTATTCCTACTTGTGCCGATTCATCATCTAATAATTTGCTGTTCTTGTTTGTGTTTTAGTCTTGATTCAAACTCCAAGAACTCTTCATTTAATCGGTTCTTTTATTGGCAACATATAATCGACTCAAAATTCCCCAAAATTTAGGGTTCTTGCCGTTTTCTATTTCTTCTTGTTGGGTGAAATTCGGCTGCTGAAATTTGGGCAATTCATATTGGCTGTTCAATTGGACCGAATCGCAACTTAAATTCACTTCTTGAACTGTTCAATTTCACCTATTTCTTTCTTTTCTTATTTTTTGCCGTCCAAATCCCTAATCTTCCAATTAAAAATCTGATTGTTTCAATCTACTTACTATTTTGGTGTTCTTGGCAGATTCGGCTTGTGGGAGTTCATTATTGGGAATCAATTTCGTGTTCTTGGTTTCAAGAAACCTCTTTCATAAGTGTTTCTTTCCTTGATTAGATCTTGCTGATTTTTAGGGTTCTTATTCCAGATTTTAATTTTCCAGATTTAATCTTGTTCTTTGTTTGATTTCAGATCTGTTCGTTTAGAGCTTTCGTAGGAGTTTCTCGTGACTTGGCAACTCGATCTTGGTCCGCGCGCAATCCTATATCAAGACCACGTCTGGAATGTTGGCATTGTACGATTTATGTGGATATCCAAGTGTCCTATCCAATTTCGAACGGTTCAACGGGCAAAGATAAGTTATGTTCGAGTGTGTAAATAAGATAAATATACAGGTATGTATTAGCTTTTTAATAATTAAAATGAGGTAAGTGTATTCGATCTTGTGAATATTATTGGATGAGTTACAATTATATGCATGTGTGCTTTTATACATTTGGCTACATAATTAACATGTACATATGAAATCATATTGTGATACATGGGGTTATGTGTTTTTGGATTGTGAACTAGGTTAGTGATGATTATTCAGTGGTGGAAATTAAATGATATTAATGATAATCTAGTTACATGAGCATTCGGCCAAGTGGTATCTAGCAATGAATATTATTGAAATATGAACTTTACATATATGAATTTAAATGTGTTATAATTATATAAGTGGTTTTGGTTTAATCCAATTGATATAGTTATCGTGATGAATATTTTCTTATGACTTAGTAAGCTATAATAGCTTACTCTGTGTACATGTTACCTTGTTTTATAGATTTTGAATTCAAGTTCCAAGCTCGGGGATAGTCAGGAAAGTCTGTCACACTATCTACAGCTGCGGTATTTAAATAAATCAAACTCGTATTATGGCATGTATAGGCTGGAACATATTTTTGAAATGTTGGATTTTGGTTATGTAACTAAGGCCATGCGAAAATGGCTTGCTATTTATGTTTAAATTTGTTTTTATGTGTACTTAGCTATAATGTTTTATGATCTTGATTTTGAAATATGCGGATATGTTTGATTGTGATTTGATTTGTGGTAAATATATTATGTATTGGAAATGGCTTTATTTTTAAGTTTGAATTTAATTATATTAGGTATGGTTAAACCTATTTTGATTAAAATTCTATATGTTTGGAATTATAAGTTATATGTGTTAGGTATTGTATGTATTGAATCGATTTAGTAGTGGTGATAGATATAGGGAGTAAACGATTTTGAAATTAGCATATTTGGAGATTTTGTTTTGTATATAAATGTGGGTGGTGAGTTTGGTTAAATAAATCAGCTTGAATAATTGATACGAGCACGCCCCACGAACTTCATCGAACAAGTTTGTCAAGCCGAGCATTGACATGTTGGCAAGCTGATCCCAGCTCGTTTCCAGCTTCATAACCTCCGTCCAGCTCAAATCCAGCTTATTCGAGCTCAATCCAACTTTTCTAAGCTAAACCGAGCTCACTCCTAGCTCATATTCAGCTCACGAGCTAAACCTTAGCTCAACTTCAGCTTAGGAGTTTAATCTCAGCTCAACTTTAGCTCACGAGCTAAAGCTTAGCTCATTTTAGTTTAACTCGGTTGTGTGTTTAATGCATTAAATAAAATTTGCACATATTTATTTAAGCATTAAACTTGTCTTATATTAATATTTGTTATTAATATGTCATAGATATCACATAACTTAAATGTGTTGACATTGTGCTGAATTTATGTGTGTTCACATGATGTCTTATGAATTGTTTTATTTCTTGTAGGTACAATGCTCATGGACGGTGCAATGAATGCTTGAAGAAACATCTCTTTTGGACATCCCACATGCATGAATGAACAACATTTAATTAGGTGCATGTATGACCAGATTCAAGGTGTTTACAAGTTCATGTATTTGTCAAATACATGAATGCACAAAATACATGAATGTTTGGGTTCAAATGCACATTCGGTTACATGAATGATGAAGATTCATGCATGAATGTATCTAGAAGATCCAATCCCTTTGGAGGGCACACATGCATGCATGGAAGGAAATTAATGCAAGTTCATGTAGGGCTTGATGCAATGTATGAAGAGGTGCATGTAGAATTAAGGTTCAATGGACAGCATTTAAGGGAGTACATGTATTGGAGACGTTCATGCAAGTAGGGGCTATCTAATGTTCATGTTTTTGAAGGTTCATGGATCGAATTTATGGAGGAACATACATTGGGACGTTTCATGCATGATCCATGCATTTTCAAGCTAACCATTCAAGTATTCAAGGTGCATTAAAGCTTCATTCGGCCAAGGGGGATGATGGAACATTAAAGGGCTGCACATTCATGGATATTCATGATTTTTCTTCTAGAATTATCTAGGTGTTTATGGCCGAATTTCTTAGCTTCTAAGCTTGTCCATTCAGCTACTTTTATTTAGGCTATAAATATATGTTATTTCATTTGTAAGAGGTTAGACTTTTCACTTAATGAAACTCTGTTAAACTTTCATGGAATTTGTGAGATTTCTTTCTCTCATATTTCGTTGAGGACTTCGTTGGCTTATCTAGGAAGCCTAGTGGCGTTCAACCCTGTTCTTCACTATCCCGAACTTATCACTATCAAATAGTGTGGCGTTCACCCATATACCGAGGTTCCTACTTTGCTAAGTAGCGGGTCGAGGTTTATCACTTTCATCCTCCACCTTGAAAGCCTATAAGCATTTGGGTCGATATTTTCTAATATTGGTTCGTGCTTGCTTTTAAGAACCCTTTTCTTCCATAACCATCATCTATTTACTTCTTTCACTTTCCCTTCCAATTTAGCCGAACCTATACATATTATTCTTATCCATAAACCATCATAGAACCATTATACATAGCTTTCGCCCTATTTTTCCATCAACTTCATTTCAAAAGTGAATTGAACGATACTTTCTCGTAGACGATCGGGTAACTCAGCATACGACTCGACTCTCCCCGAGACGGTTCGTGTCAATAATGCTCTAGTTGGTGTATGTGAATTTGCTGTATAAATGTGTGTATAATTGAGTAATACATATTATTATAACCCGGTTAAGACTTGAAAATATGGTAGTAGTTTATTTCAGTTGGTGAGTAGTTTTGTGAGATTTTGAATTTAATTAATATATATGTTGATTGATGTATTGACCTTTACATTTTTATATCTATGTATATGATGTCTTGAATTAATATAAATATGCACTTGTAATTTAAAAATTGTTTGAAAAATTAATTTAATGACTGAATCATAATTAACTAGTTTGGTTACTTTTGTGCATTTTAGACAGGATAATTAATGTGAGATTTAAGAGTATTTTAAATCATTATTTGTGTCTTGAATGGTAATTGTTTGCATGTAGATGAGTCAGGTCTTTTATATTAGTATCTGAATTAAATTAGATAAATTTAGGCAATGATGGTTCGGCAATAATCCAAATTTGATGTAGTTCGATATGCATGATGTGATTATTGGTCATGAAATGTATTAATATTTATATATAATAATATTCGGTGAATTTTTCTATGACATTTAAGTTAAGAAACAAATTACTATGTGAATTCTTTTAACTGGTTTAAGATGTGCATGCAAAGAATTAAAAGTTAAAGCTTGATTTTAATTAGATATTCGATTACCAGTGGAGTGTTGAACATGATGTGTAACTATGTAATATGATTTGTTTTTAATGAATGTTTAATATTTAATTAATTCTATGCTTATATTTATATTATTATAATTTCAGTTATTGTGAATATATTCATAATTGTGCTTTGGTTTAGTAGTGCCTCACAACCCCATTCTGGCGACAGATACGGGTTAGAGGGGTTACACCCTCTACCATCCATCTGTATCGCCTTACACAATATAGGAACCGGGGTGACACTCTTTAGTGTTGAATCGCTCCTGAAGTTTAAGTTCGTTTATACATTTTCATTTTCCTTCTTTGTTTATCCTATTATCTTAAAACCGAGCAATCTTCTAACTTTGTTTTTATCTAGCTGAACCTACTATCTTATACCTAGCCCACTTTGAACCCATTTCATTAATATCCATCCTCTTAAGGCGTTACAAACAAACTGATAATTTTGAGAACGACTCTTCTCATCGACGATCAAGCAACAACATGAATTCGACTCCATCTTCCCGAGCCGAATCACATCAGAGAGAGCCAATATGTTCACATCACTTGAAAATAGAGTGGCTAAACTCACCAAAATCGAAAGTCTAAAGTGCCACAAATCCCATTCGGCACCACCTCTTCTCCCACCACAAATCCCTACGATTTTCTCCTATAATCTCTCATAAAATCCCTTCAACCGAACACTATCCACATCCCAACATTCCCTCCTACAATCCCTTCATGACCAGTTCAAACTCCACTCTACTCCACTCAACAATGTTTCGATCAAACTCTACTACCCAAATGGCTTAGGCAGCCCCATTGCGTAAACCAGGACTCGAACTTCAGACCTCAAACATTAGTAACATGCCCCTGGACCAGCAGGCCCTTTCTGTCATGTTTTTCCCTTATTTACTTAAAAGCCTACTGCCTAGAGACAGTGCTTATTTCTATTAAAAATAAAAAATTTTGCATTTGCTCAAGCTTGAACCCAAGACTTCTCAGACACTTCCTAGAACACTTAACCACAGAAGAAGATAAACAGTTGTGTCACCTTCTTGCACAACTAAATATTTATGTACATCCTCCTAACTGTACCCCTGCTCAAACCTAATACTTCTAGGCCCAAAATTTGGGGCGTTACAATTCACCCCTCCTTAAACAAATTCGTCCCTGAAATTTCCAACTATCAAAATAGTCGCATAACACAGACTACATCACTACGCTTCCACTGCGAACCCTCATTCCAAAACACTATCACATTAACTTGAGTGTTTCTAGTACAGTCTGTAGATGGACTAGGACAGTGCGTTAACCCCAACCGCATGATCATGAGACCCAACCTCAGTCTCAGGTGAAACCAGCACCTCCCTAGCTTCAACATTAAGCATGTGGCCAGATGACGAAGACCCAGCATGAGAACCTTCACGGCCTCCGTCGTGGCCTCTTGTATCCCTTCCGCAAGTACCTCAGCTGCTCATTATCGAAATGTGTTTCATCTTTATTAATAGTTTTATGCATCAGTCTAAAGTTTCAGTGTTTATTAACAGATGTTTTATGGAGACATTATAAAAAATATGGAGTTTTATTTTCGTACAACACAGTGTCTATCGGTGTCTACTGATTTTAATACAGTTTCAGTATACACTACTAAAGAATTTTGCAGTATGGTATACTACCTACAGTAATCTCAATAATCCTACCTATGGCAGTTTCAATCAAAATCAAAATACAGTTTTTAGAGAAAACTTCAGGATCGACGCGGAGACTTGGTGTACCACACATTCAGTAAAACATTTCAAAATACTTCAAATCACTTGAAACAGTTCTTTTAGGAATTCCAAGTTTTTAAAAAAAAACCCAAATCCATAGTTGAGTTTTGCAACTCGACTCTGATACCACAAAATGTAACGCCCAAACTCGGCCTAGATGTTATGGCGAAATTTGCGATGTCACATTGAAGTGTTTTTCAAAAAACATAATTTCGTTAAAAAACCCGTTCTATATAAAACCTCTTTGTGAAAATTTAGGATATCCTATTCATTGTTAAAACTCAAGAAATGTTAATTATATTAGGTTGTTATTACACTTTAAAACAATGTTTGTTGCGGAAGCTTTTTACAACATGTTGCGTAATTGTGGTGATTTGAAAATCATTTATCTTTTTGAAAATCTGTAGCCCACTACTAACTGATATTAATCAAGGTAAATAAATCCCAAATTAAAATAGACACTTAAAAAGGCCTTATTACAAAACAAATACCCAAATTAAATTACTTATAAATTAAATATTAAAAATGGAAGCAAATGCGGTTGTGTAGCCACCTTCGAGTCCCTCATAGCACTGATCCGTCTAATGATTACCTGCGTAGAAAATAGAAGGGTGAGTTTATGAAAACTTAGTGTCTAATCCCTTAACGACAGTCAGTCATACAGTAGGCATTTACAGTTTGGGCCTAAGTCCATTTCAGTAACAGTTTAATATCAGTTTGGGCTTTAACCCAACTCAATACAGAAACAGTCATGTGTTTGGGCCTTTGCCCATTGTAGTAACATACACAGTGCAGTAACAGTAAACAGTGCATATTTGCAATCTGAAATCCTACCCAACCAGCCTCTACGCACCACTTCGTCTAGCCCTACACACCATGTGGGGATAAAATCAACCCACCCATCCCTACACATCAAATATAGCACCGGTTGCGGCACTACATAGAAATTGCAGCAGAGCTGCCAGTACAATACACTTCCTCCAATCATAATAACCCATCCCCATAAGACATATCATAATAACATACAACATATATTTAATGGCATGCTCAATAGAGTCATACATCTCATAAGGGCATAATAGTCACTTTACCTCACAAGGGCATAACAGTCATTTATTAGTTTTGGGGTCTAGGTATGCTTACTGACCCAATAGTAGGTCCACAGTAGTCTCGGGCGACCCGTGCAACCTTAACAGTCAAACAGTGAAAATGGCGGTCCATGATGCAGGCCCATGCAGGCCCACACCCCCGTGTGGCCCACAAGCCCAAATCTAGCCTTGGCCGGTGGACTACACAACCTGGCCCAATATTCTCCACACGTCCATGTGGTTTACCCATGTGGAGCCCACACGATCCATTTCGGCCCAACGTGGCCCAAAACGGCCTAAGACCATGAATTCGTTCATGATGGCCACTACGATCAAATGTCCACGTTTTAGGAGCACGAATTACCACACAAGCGAACACACGTTCGTGTGGCACCAATGATCTCTTATTTTGGCTTTTTTCGATTTACGAGTAGAGGTAGTGTTTAACACACCTTGCTCATGAAAACGTGTGAATAATCCCCGAGTACTCCAACCTACATTCAATCACAAGTTCCAGTTAATCGCATCCTAATCGAATTGTCAAACGCCCACAAAAATACTTGATCAAAGGATTACCTAACACTTGCTTAGATCAGTCGATTGTGGCTTTCCCATTTAAACCGTTTGCAAGAGACTAATCACTAGGCCTTAGGGGGTTATTTGCACTTCAACCAAACCTTATCAACCATCAAACAAAAGAACAGTTTGAACTAGATGAAAAGTCGCTTATCGAAAACGCAGTGTGACAACCCGAATTAGGGCCTAATCGGAATAGTGGTTTCGTGACCACAAATTCGAGATAGAAATAATGGTTTTATAATTATTTTGGGGTTTATGATATGATTTCATGATTTCATGAAAATTTCGTGATAAAATTCTGTGCATTTTGCGCTTAAGTTGAGAATAGAGACTAAATCGAATAAATTGTAAAACTCGTGTTTTAGAAGTTTTTAGTATGAAATTGCTTTGGGATATTAATTAGGAGGTCTTAAATAGCAATTTGACCCATTCTTAAGTTATGGAAAAAAGTTGGACATGGAGGGAATTTTTTTGAAAGTTTAGTAGTAAGGGCATTTTGGTCATTTGTATATTAAATGAAATAAAATGGGAAAAATAACACAAAATTGGTTATCATCTTCATTAGTTGCTGTTGAAAATTTCTCTCCTCCATAGCTAGGGTTTCTTCAACTTTCAAGCTTCATAGTAAGTGAATTCAAGCCCCGTTTTTAATGTTCTTCACATTTTTAAAATCCTCGTAGCTCGGTTTACTTATTTCTACCATTAGTTCGAGTTAGGGTTTATGTTTAAAAATTTACCCATGAATGATAGGCATGTATTTTGTTGTTTGATGGTAGAATATGAATGTTTGAAGTTAGGGGAACGATCTTTTCTAAGCGATTTTTAACGAAAACGAACAAAACGGCATAATCGATAAAATACCTATTGTTCATAACTATGTGTTAGAGTGAGAATTTGATGTTGCCATAGAAGAGAAAAATGATCAGTAGGTCATTAAACATAAGAATAAGGGCTGAAATTAAATTTCCAAGCCTTGGGGCAAAATCATAATTTTGTAAAAGTTAGGGGGAAAATGTAATTTTTGTATAATGTGATTTTTGGATTAAAATAAATATTTTGAGTGTTAAATGAGCTAAATATGTTGTTATAGATCAAGAAAGGCGTGGAATCGACCTCGAACGAGGAAAGGAGAAAGTTTTGGACTAAATTGCAAAATTCTCATATTTTGCACCGAGGTAAGTTTGAATATAAATAATACATTAATTTCATTTACATTTTATATTTCAGCCTATTATATATATATTAGCTGATGTTGAAGTATAAATCGACTATTGAAAGAATGGAAATAAATAATAGAGAGAGAGATCCCGGTTGAACATTCGGAAAAATCAAATAAAATAGAGGGAACGTAGCTAGGCCACATGTATGGTGCCGAGTGCACATCATGTGTACAAGAAGGCTACGAGATACTATATAGTAGCTAGGTCACATGTGTGATACGGGATGTATCCCATGTAGACAAGAGAGCTACGTGAGAGATAAATGTAGCTAGGTCACATGTGTGATACGGGATGTATCCCATGTAGACAAGAGAGCTACGTGAGAGATAAATGTAGCTAGGTCGCATGAGTGATTCCAAGTGAAGGACACCATGTAGACAAGAGAGCTACGAGATAAATCAGCTAGGTCGCATGAGTGGTACTAAGTGTTCACCATGTGTACAAGAGAGCCGAATTAAATGAGATATGATGGTGGGGCTGTGTGCTGAAACTATCAAGTATCAAGGATTATTCCGAATTGTTCAACGGGATGGTTTTGTGGTGACATTGTAGTCATAGACCTACACTTGTGATGTATGAAATGTGATGAAAATGATTTGTAGTATATATATATGTAAGTTAAAATGAGGTTAGTATAAAGAATGTGTGAAAGAATGAAATTAGCATTAAAACTGTTTTGGACAGTAGCAGTAACGTGATTTTGAAAATTCATCAAAAATATAAGGAATTTAATTAGAGGTTGAATGAGATGTGAAATTAAAGCTTAATGAGTCTATTTTCATATAAAAGAAACAGAGCAAGCAAAGGAATTCTATATTTTGAGATATTTACAATTGTGTGAGACTTGCTCAGGATGACTATGAAATCCCCTATTTCAAATTTTAAAAATCATTAAAAATTGTAAAAAACAAATTAAGAAATATAGTTTATATGTATAAATTCCTTATTGAATCTAGTTTTAAATGAAACAGGTTTCATGGTTATTTGAATTGTGTACTGAGAGAAATTCAATTCGTAATGAACAGAGGTCAGATCAGTTGAGCTGTGTAACAGGGGAAACTTTAACTAATAAATTGTACTAATTGGCTGAACCAAAAATTCTAAAAAAAAATTAGTAAGAATTTTTATGAGTCTAGATTCAGGGAAATTTTACGCATTTGAATTTTGAGTTTTGTAACTCGAGTTATGATTTATTTAGTGATCATGACGCAGGAGGGACAGCTTGATCAAATTGGAGTAAACAATAAAATTAAAAATATGATATAATTGAGTTATGTTGTAAACATATTGGATTTCTTATTTGTTATTTATATACTTACTTACTAAGCTATAAGCTTACTTTCTTTTCTCTCCTTTGTCTTATAGTGTTGTCCAGCTAGCACAGGAGTCAGAGATCGTAGAAGATCTGCCCGCACTATCAATACTCTTGGTATCTGAACTCAACATTTTGAAATATGGCATGTATAGCAGACTTAGTTATTTTGTTACGTGTCATAATTGTCTAGGTTCAAATTACTACTTATAGTATCAAACTAATCATTTTGTACGAAGCCTTTGAAGTTGGTTTGTATTGTTAATGGCATATGTTATAATGATCAAATTGCACGCCATATTTTGTTGGGTTTTGTTTAATAGTATATACTATAATTTGTTAATACCTCGTACCCTGTTCCGGCGACAGATACGGGTAAGGGGTGTTATATTTAGTGGTATCAGAGCTTTGGTTTAGTCGGTTCTCGGACTAATAAAGTGTGTGTAAAAGTCTAGTTATACATGCCATAAAAATATTGTGATAGTGTGGTGACTCCTGATTATTCTAAACTGTGTTTTGTTTTAATGTAGTAATGGATCCTGAAGGAACTGCGGCTGATGATGCTGCTAGTAATGCGCCAGCTCCCGCACAAGGGACCGCACCTGTGGAAAGTAGACCTGAGACATTGAGACAGGGAGATGAGGCTCGGGATGCCTTTCTCCAAATGATGAACAATTGGTATACTGAATTTATTCGAGCAAATCCAAATGCTCAACCTCCTCCACCCCCTCCTATACCTCAGACGATTCCTGTAGCTGCTCAAGGCATAGATTTGGTAAGAATGAACAAGCCTCCAGTTGACA
This sequence comes from Gossypium hirsutum, assembly GCF_007990345.1. NCBI lineage: Eukaryota > Viridiplantae > Streptophyta > Magnoliopsida > Malvales > Malvaceae > Gossypium > Gossypium hirsutum. Next base: position 35,612,288 of record NC_053435.1, on the reverse strand, counting down.
AGATTCGAAAACAAGGGGCCGAAGAGTTTAGAGCAAAGGTCGATGATGATCCTGAGAAAGCGGAATTCTGGCTTGAAAATTCTACCCGTGTATTTGATGAGCTCTCATGTACACCCGAGGAGTGCTTAAAGTGTGCTGTATCACTTTTGAGAGATTCGGCCTACCACTGGTGGAAGACTTTGGTAGCAGTGGTGCCAAAAGAAAGAGTTACTTGGGATTTCTTCCAGGAAGAATTTAGAAAGAAATACATAAGTCAGCGATTTATTGATAAAAAACAGAAGGAGTTCCTTGAATTGAAGCAGGGCAAGATGTCTGTGGCAGAGTATGAACGCGAATTTGTGAGACTCAGCAAGTATGCCCAGGAATGTGTGTCCACCGAGGCCATTATGTGCAAAAGGTTTGAAGATGGGCTAAATGAGGATATTAAAGTGCTTGTAGAATTTTGGAGTTGAAAAAATTTGTAGTATTGGTCGATTGAGCTCTTAAAGCCGAAGAATTGAACAAAGAAAGAAGAAAAGCTGCTATTGAGGCTCGAGATGCTAGAAAAAGGCTGATAAGCAAGCCATTTCAATCTCAATCAAAGAGGTCCAAAGAGATAAACCCTCAAATGACAGTTTCAACTGGGGATTCACACAGAGATCGTGGTAGAGCATATTCGGGGTCTAAAGCTCAAGCTACTTCGGTGGCAAGTGAGGGTAATGTGCGACCTAGAAAGCCCGAGTGTCAGCAATGTGGCAGGCAACATTATTGTGAGTGTTGGGGAACTGAGCGAGCTTGTTTCAGGTGCGGTTCTCGCGAGCATTTTATTAGAGATTGTCCGGAGAAAGTTAAAGAAGAAAGATTTCAGAGTGCTAGACAGAATACCACCGCTAGTAGAGGTAGACCACCGAGAAATACTGGAGGTGGGACTAGCAATAAAACTGCGATGAAAGATTCAACGGCAAGATCAGAAGCTAGAGCACCTGCTAGAGCTTATGCTATACGTGCCCGAGAAGATGCATCATCTCCCGACGTCATTACTGGTACATTTTCTCTTTATGATAATATTGTTATTGCATTGATTGATCCCGGGTCCACTCATTCCTATATTTGCATGAATTTAGTATCTAATAAAAAGTTGCTTGTTGAGTTTACTGAGTTTACGATTAAAGTGTCGAACCCCTTAGGCCAATATGTGCTAGTGGACAAGGTTTGCAAGAATTGCCCATTAATGATCAAGGTCACTGTTTTTCGGCTAATTTGATGCTGTTACCATTTGATGAGTTTGACATTATCTTGGGAATGGACTGGTTGACATTGTATGATGCCAAGGTAGATTGTAAAAAAAAACACTAGAGTTGAAATGTGAAAATGGAGAAATTTTGTGGGTTGAAACAGATGAATCAAATAAATTGCCTATGGTGATTTCGCATATGTCTGCACAGAAATTGATACGGATGCACGCGGACCAAGATCGAGTTGCCAAGTCACGGGAAATTCCTACGAAAGCTCTAAACGAACAGATCTGAAATCAAACAAAGAACGAGATTAAATCTGGAAAATTAAAATCTGGAATAAGAACCCTAAAAATCAGCAAGATCTAATCAAGGAACGAAACACTTATGAAAGAGGTTTCTTGAAACCAAGAACACGAAATTGATTCCCAAGAATGAACTCCCACAAGCCGAATCTGTCAAAGAACACCAAATCAGCAAGCAAATTAGATCGACCAGAATTTCTTGAAACAAATTAGGGTTTATGCGTCAATGAGAAAGAAAGAAATTGAAGGCATAAAACGGCTATTGAGGCTGAGAAAGCGAAGGTGATCTGCTCAATTGACCACCACGTAAGTTTCCCCTAAGTTTCCACAACCAAATTCACCCAAGAAGAATAAGTGTGCATTCGGCAAGAACCCTAGAATTTGGGGATTTAGGGCTGATTGTCAAACTCCAGCAAAAAGTGAAATTGATCAATTCTTTAAGATAAACGAGGGCTGGAAACACAAATAAAACAGCAAATAGATTAGAATTGAGATTCGGCACAAGTAGAAGTAAATAAAAGAAATTGAACAGCAAAAATTAAAGGATAAGTCCTAAAGATCCTTGAAATCCCAAAAGATTTCACAAATCTCTTCAAACGGCTCTAATCTCCCCTCCAAAGAATATCGATGGCAAGAAGAAGGTTGAAGATGGCTCCCACAATCAAAAGATTGTTAAAACAACTTCTAAAGAAAACTCAAGAGAGAATTCTTGGAGAAAACTCAAAGAAAATTCTGCACTCAACAAATCTGAAATTTGATAGAAAAAATAATAATGAGATGTTTTTACAAAGGGTGGCTGGCCAATGCTTATATAGGCCTCCAACAAATCCTAATCTCACAAGTAACTAATAAAAAAATTAAACCTAATTAATAAAATAACAAGGTAAATTCGGCCATGCACTTATATGGGCTGTTTTGGGCCGAATTTTACATGTAATGCTCCTAAAGATTAAAAAATTAAATTAAACAAGTAAGATGTTTACAAATTGGGCCCTTTGACATTTTGGCCTGATTTTCAACTAAGTATGAAGAAATTTCTTGATTGAGCTGGATTTTGGTTATTGGGCCTCGCCTTCAAGAATTTGGGCTTGTGATCCATCTCCTACCGAAATTGGGTCGTTGACGCTCGTAATGGAGATCCAACGCGCTTTGGCTGCAAGATTCGATTTCTTGGACCAAGATTTCCAAGATTTGAAATCTTGATTTTCTTGATTCTTGAAATCGCTTCGAACAGCAAAATTGGGCCAAGATTCGATTTCTTGATTTTCTTGAAAACAAGAAAGTGAATCTTGATTTTCTTGATTTGAGCCCATCACCTTCTTAAGCTTGGGTTGGGCCTTTGTGACTCGTATCAGAAATACATGAGGAAAGGGTGTGAAGTTTATCTGGCTTATGTAATGAATACTGAGTTGCCTCAACTGAAGTTTGAATTAGTACCGATAGTTTGTGAGTTTCCAGATGTATTTCCAGAGGAATTGCCTGGGTTGCCTCCGAACAGAGAGATAGAGTTTGCCATTGATTTGTTGCCGGTATTGCACTGATCTCGATTGCTCCATATAGAATGGCTCCGACTGAATTAAAAGAATGGAAGGCTCAGTTGCAGGAGTTAACAGACAAGGGATTTGTGAGACCGAGTTTCTCTCCATGTGGTACTCCTGTATTGTTCGTAAAGAAGAAGGATGGTTCAATGAGACTTTGCATTGATTACCGTTAGCTTAATAAGGTGACTATAAAGAGCAAGTACCCATTGCCGAGGATTGATGATTTATTTGATCAGTTAAAGGGGGCCACAGTGTTTTCAAAGATCGATTTGAGGTCTGGTTACTATCAGTTGAGAGTTAAGGAGTCGGATGTGCCGAAAACCGCCTTTAGGACAAGGTATGGACATTATGAGTTTCTTGTGATGCCTTTCGGCTTAACAAATGCTCCAGCTATATTTATGGACTTAATGAATCGTATCTTTCGGCCATATTTGGATAAGTTTGTAGTAGTGTTTATAGATGACATTCTAATTTATTCTCGAGATGAATCTGAACATGCCGAACACTTGAGAACCATATTGCTGATCTTGAGAGAAAAGAAACTGTTTGCTAAGTTCAGTAAAGTGAGTTCTGGCTTCGTGAAGTCGGATTTTTGGGACATATAGTCTCAGGTGATGGTATTCGGGTGGATCCAAGCAAGATTTCTACGATCGTTGATTGGAAACCGCCCAAGAATGTATCCGAGGTTAGAAGCTTTTTAGGCTTAGCCGGGTATTATAGACGTTTTGTTGAGGGATTTTCGATGATTGCCTCTCCTATGACTAAGTTGTTGCAAAAGAATGTTAAGTTTGAATGGGCTGATAAATGTCAACAGAGTTTTGAAAAGTTGAAAGCACGATTGACTGAAGCACCAATTTTAGTACAGCCCGAGCCAGGAAAGGAGTTCGTAATTTACAGTGATGCATCATTGACAGGCCTTGGATGTGTGTTGATGCAAGAGGGTAAAGTGGTAGCTTATGCTTCGAGACAGTTAAAACCGCATGAGAAGAACTATCCTACACATGATTTGGAATTGGCCGCTATTGTCTTTGCCTTGAAGATTTGGCGACATTATTTGTATGCTGAAAAATGCCGAATTTTTACTGATCACAAAAGTTTGAAGTATTTGATGAATCAAAAGGATTTGAATCTGCGACAGAGGATATGGCTTGAATTATTAAAGGATTATGATCTAGTGATTGATTATCATTCGGGAAAAGCAAATGTGGTTGCTGACGCCTTGAGCAGGAAATTTCTTTTTACTTTGAGAGCCATGAATACGGGGTTAGCATTGTCTGATGATGGGTCAATCTTAGCAGAGATGAGGGTTAAACTGTTATTTCTCCAGTTGATTTGTGATGCTCAAAAGAACGATAGTGAGTTGCGAACCAAGAGAACTCAATGCGAATCAGGTTACGACTCAGATTTTCGAGTTGGACCAGATGACTGTTTGATGTTTCGAGACAGGATATATGTACCGAAAAACGATGAATTGATTCAGAAAATATTACATGAGGCGCATAGTGGCTGTTTATCAGTTCACCCTGGTAGCACAAAAATGTATAATGATTTAAAGAAGTTGTATTGGTGGCCAGGTATGAAAAGGGACATTTCTGAATTTGTAACCAAGTGTTTGATCTGTCAACAAGTAAAAGCTGAACATCAAGTGCCTTCAGGATTACTTCAACCAGTAATGGTGCCTGAGTGGAAATGGGACAAGATTACCATGGATTTTGTAACCGGTTTGCCTTTATGATACGAGTCACAAAGGCCCAACCCAAGCTTAAGAAGGTGATGGGCTCAAATCAAGAAAATCAAGATTCACTTTCTTGTTTTCAAGAAAATCAAGAAATCGAATCTTGGCCCAATTTTGCTGTTCGGAGTGATTTCAAGAATCAAGAAAATCAAGATTTCAAATCTTGGAAATCTTGGTTCAAGAAACCGAATCTTGCAGCCAAAGCGCGTTGGATCTCCATTACGAGCGTCAACGACCCAATTTCGGTAGGAGATGGATCACAAGCCCAAATTCTTAAAGGCGAGGCCCAATAAGCAAATTCCCAGCCCAATCAAGAAATCCATACATATTTAGTTGAAAATCAGGCCAAAATGTCAAAGGGCCCAATTTGTAAACATTTTAGTTGTTTAAGTTAATTTTTAAGTTTTAGGAATATCACAGGTTAAATTCGGCCCAAAACAGCCCAATAGGATGCATGGCCGAATTTTCCTTTGTTTTTTTAATTAAGTTTAAATTTTTTAAGTTTTCTAATTAGATTAGGATTTGTTGGAGGCCTATATAAGCATTGGCCAGCCACCCTTTGTAAACATCTCATTATTATTTTTTCTATCAAATTTTAGATTTGTTGAGTGCAGAATTTTCTTTGGGGTTTTCTCCAAGAATTCTCTCTTGAGTTTTCTTTAGAAGTTGTTTTAACAATCTTTTGATTGTGGGAGCCATCTTCAACCTTCTTCTTGCCATCGATATTCTTTGGAGGGGAGATTAGAGCCGTTTGAAGGAATTTGTGAATTCTTTCGGGAATTCAAGGGTTCTTAGGACTTTTCTTTATTTCTTTCTGTTTCGTTTTATTTCTTTATTCCTACTTGTGCCGATTCTTTATCTCATTTGTTTGTTGTTCTTCTTGTGTCTTTCCAGCCATATTCAACTCAAAGAATCGAATTAAATCATCATTGGCAGCAAAGAGTCGTTCTCAAAAATCCCCAATTCCTAGGGTTTGGCCGATTGGATCTCTTTCAATTTGGGGATTAATTGATTGCTGGAAATTAGGCATTCTTGGCCGAATCAATCCCTTGGCAGAATCGCATCCTTTCCATACTTTCAATTCTATTTGATTCGTTTTTTTTCTATTTCTTTGTTTCTTGCTGCTCTTTTAATTGAATTTGGGGAATTTCAATTCAATTCTGATTTGCTTTTAATCTTGTTCTTTGTTTTAAATTCAGATCTGATTCGTCTAGAGATTTCTAGGAGTTTCCCGTGACTTGGCAACTCGATCTTGGTCCGCGTGCATTCCGTATCACTTTAACTCCTAAAAAGAAGGATGCTGTCTGGGTAGTGGTTGATAGATTAACAAAGTCAGCCCACTTTATACCAGTACGTACCGATTACTCACTTGATAAATTAGCCGAATTATATATTGCTAAAATTGTGAGGTTACACGGAGTACCTATGTCTATAATATCAGATAGAGATCCGAGATTTACCTCGAGATTTTGGAAAAAGTTATAAGAAGCTTTGGGTACAAAATTGAACTTTAGTACCGCGTTTCATCCACAAACAGATGGTCAGTCAGAAAGAGTAATCCAGGTACTCGAGGATATGCTTAGATGCTGTGTCTTAGAATTTGGAGGTAGTTGGGAGAAATATCTATCTTTGATTGAATTTGCCTACAATAACAGTTATCAGTCAAGTATACAAATGGCACCGTACAAAGCCTTGTATAGTCATTGATACGATCCGCCTCGGGGTGAGTCGAGTCGTATGTGAGTTTGCCCGATCGTCTACGAAGAAGTAGCGTTCGATTTGTTCAAAAGGTTGTTTTAACGTAAATAATGGTAGAAGCTATGTAAAAGGATTCAAAGATGGTGATACGGAATGCGCGCGGACCAAGATCGAGTTGCCAAGTCACGAGAAACTCCTACGAAAGATCCTAGACGAACAGATCTGAAATCAAAAACAAAGATTAAGATTAAACCGAATCAGATTTGAATTTAAAATTTCCAAATTCAATTAAAAGAGCAGCAAGAAGAAAAGAAATAGAATCGATGAATCAAACGAAATTGAGAAGAAAGAAAAGATGCGAATCTGCCAAGGAATTGATTTGGCCAAGAATGCCCAATTTCCAGCAAACAATTGATTCCCAAATTGAAAGAAATCCAATCGGCCAAACCCTAGGAATTGGGGATTTTTGGGTTCGAATGGGTGCTGCCAATAGGAGAACAACTTAAACGATGAGATCTTGAGTTTAATCAATGCTGGAAAACAAACAAGAACAGCAAAATATTAGATGAGAAATCGGCACAAGTATAAGCAAAGAAAAGTAAAGAAAGAAATCGAAAATAGCAAGAATTAAAGGATAAGTCCTAAAGATCCTTGAAATCCCGAAAGATTTCACAAATCTCTTCAAACGGCTCTAATCTCCCCTCCAAAGAATATCGATGGCAAGAAGAAGGTTGAAGATGGCTCCCACAATCAAAAGATTGTTAAAACAACTTCTAAAGAAAACTCAAGAGAGAATTCATGGAGAAAACCCCAAAGAAAATTCTGCACTCAACAAATCTGAAATTTGATAGAAAAAATAATAATGAGATGTTTACAAAGGGTGGCTGGCCAATGCTTATATAGGCCTCCAACAAATCCTAATCTAATTAGAAAACTTAAAAAATTTAAACTTAATTAAAAAAACAAAGGAAAATTCGGCCATGCATCCTATTGGGCTGTTTTGGGCCGAATTTAACATGTGATATTCCTAAAACTTAAAAATTAACTTAAACAACTAAAATGTTTACAAATTGGGCCCTTTGACATTTTGGCCTGATTTTCAACTAAATATGTATGGATTTCTTGATTGGGCTGGGAATTTGCTTATTGGGCCTCGCCTTTAAGAATTTGGGCTTGTGATCCATCTCCTACCGAAATTGGGTCGTTGACGCTCGTAATGGAGATCCAACGCGCTTTGGCTGCAAGATTCGATTTCTTGGACCAAGATTTCCAAGATTTGAAATCTTGATTTTCTTGATTCTTGAAATCGCTCCGAACAGCAAAATTGGGCCAAGATTCGATTTCTTGATTTTCTTGAAAACAAGAAAGTGAATCTTGATTTTCTTGATTTGAGCCCATCACCTTCTTAAGCTTGGGTTGGGCCTTTGTGACTCGTATCATTCTCCCCTTCCTCAAAAAGATTCATCCTCGAATCTAAAAATCAAATGAACTCGATTTTCCTCGATCGAACGGGACTAATGGCAATTGAGTCCACTGAAAAGAATAGCCATGAAATAGTAAATAGCAACACAAACAAGCTTGTAGTCCAATTATAAGCATAATAGAACGGGTATAACGCATCTGAATGGATAGATTCAGATTACCATGCATTAATCGACGGTCTATAGATTCACTCACACATGCATTATCAAAAACAAGAATCTTTTTATCAACCATCAAAATAGATTTATCATCAATAAATAAAATAGGACAGTCAAGCACGTTTCAATCTAAGTGTTCATCAACACGATCTTTGTCGCTATCCGAGGAGTACAAAAGTGTTTCAAAGGTTTCAAGCATCTTACCTTGATAAGCAAAAGAATAATGGTCGATTTTACCTTTTTCATTTAAAACAAACCTTCGCTCATCGGGGGCATAGTGTAGTCGAATCTCCGTTGTTGAGTTAACCTTTGTCAAATGGAACTAAAACTTTATGTACAACCACATAAACTGTTTAAGGCACGAATATAAATTGAAAACAAATTTGGAAAATTTCGTTACCTTATTCTCCAAAACAGATTTGGACAAATTCGAGGATTTTACACAAGGTAAATCAAGAGAATAACAAATCACGCTTCTTTTCATAATGACTTTATCAACCACAATCGAAGAGTAACAATTAATCGGATCAAAATGAGGGGATCTTCCTCCACATCGGCGCGGATCATGGCCACTTCCATTTCCTTGTAGTAATCCTCCACGCTTCGTTGGCCTTGAGTTAAGCTTTGGAGCTTTTGATACAACTCCCGGTGATAGTAAGCAGGAATGAATCGCTTTCTCATTATGGCTTTCATTTCAGCCCATGTAGACACGGGACGTTCGCCATTGCGTCTTCGGCTCATCGTGAGTTGATCCCACCATATTATGGCGTATTCGGAGAATTCTATAGCAGCTAACTTTACCTTCTTGCTTTCCGAGTAATTGTGGCACTCGAAAACTAACTCCACCTTCTTCTCCCATTCAAGATAGGCCTCGGGATCCGACCTTCCTTGAAAAGCAGGAATCGCCATTTTAATGTTTTTTAAATCATCATCGGTCCTCTCTCGATCTCTTGGTCCCCGTGCTCGTTGGCCTTGTCGCCTTGCACTTTGTCGCGAAGCTCGATCACTTTCAACGTCACTTGCTTCATATAGATCATTTGCATGTTGCCATGGACGTTCTCGCTCTCTTCTCGGAATAGGAGGGGTGTTCGCACGTTGGCTTCGTTCCTCCATTTGTTCCATTCGTTCATAAAGGGAATCAAATTGAGGTTGGAACAAACGAGAAATTTCTCGCACGATTGCTTGAACTTGTAGATCGGGCACTCTGCCTCCGTGAACGTTTCTCCTTGGTTGAAGATTAACTCCTCCACCAGCGGCATTCGAGGCTCCTCCACTTGTTGCTCGTCGTTCCGGGCTCCTTGACATGATGATTAAAATTAAGAAAATATCCTCACCACAAAAAAAAAACCTCACAATTCACTCACAAGAAAAGAATTCACTCCTCTCATGTTTCACTCTATTTTCGGCTTTTATCTTGATGTACTCTCTTGCCTTTTACCTCTCAAATCCAACTCTCGATATTCCGAAAAGCTACTTAGATTTATCCACACTTGTGGGTCAGCTTCAAGGGGTTTGCAAGGGAAAGTCGTATGGTTTAGGGTAGGCTCGAAAGAAAGAAAGGCTTAAGATCTGCGTATAAAATGGATTCACTAATTGGGAATTTTTTTTAATAGCGTGAAAATTCACTAAAATTGGTATAAGGGAGTGTAGAATGTGATTTTAGAAAAAATTTTGTTGAAATGTCTCCAAACTCTATTTTTTTTTTTACGGATCTTTCACGTTCTTTTCATCCGCACCTAGACCGTATGCAATTTTTTTTCAATTTTTTTTTGATTTCTTTTTTTTTTGAATCTACAATTTACGTACCTAAATTAACCAGCTCTGATACCAACTGACACGAGCTCGTTTCGTATGAAATAACGAGTCGTAATATTTCCCGATCGAAATTAGGTAGTGTCGGCCTTGAAATAAATTCAAGTCTTGGTGTTTAAAATTAAATGGCTTTGGGAAACAAGGGAGTTTGATGGAGTGTTGTTTGCTGGATATTTCAATGAAAACAAGTCGAACCCTTATTAGCAAATAAGGACCCGGGGCTTAAGGTTTCAAAGAAAGAAAGGATTTGGGATAAAACCGAGACCCCCTATTTAGCAAAATAGGAACCTACGGTATGAAGAACGCCACACCAATGGTGATAAGTTCGAAACAAAGTCAGAATTGACGCCACTTGTTGAAGATAAGTCAATTTGAGCTTTGGAGAATAAAGAGAGTGAATTGCCTCACTAAAATGATATTTCATTCAGAAATTTGTCAAAAGTCCTTTTACAAGAAAATGAGTAACTATTTATAGCCTAATGCCTAGTAGCCGAATGGACATATTCTAGACTTAGTTTCTAAGCAAACATTGAACAAAAATGGCCAATGTAGGTTCGGCTGAATGGTGACCATACATGAAGCTTCCATATTAAGCAAATGATTCTTGGGAATGCATGTAGCAGCTACATTCAGCTGATGAGCTTAATTGATCATTCAATAGGCAACTCTTGCTGAAAAATTATCAATAATAAAGAGGGCACTTGAACAGCCACATTTGGTGTGAATGGACGGTTTTGAAGAGCCTTAAAATGTGAACACCAAGAACCGAATGGCCAAAATGTATCCAGCAATGTGAAGGAAATAATGGCAGCTTGAAAAACTATCTCTTTAGCCGAATGGTCACTTAGAGAACTTCAATAATCAGCACACCATTTTTAATGTAATTCATGCATGTATCATTAGGTGCATTGAATCCAACATGCATGCATCTTGCACACCACATTCCCCAACCTTTCCCATGCATCTTCCACATTCGGCTGAACCTAAATAAAACAAATGAACCTCATTAATTTAACTCAATTCAGCTGAACATAATATGAACATACTAATTAACATTAAGCCGAATTAAATATGTACTAAACAAGACACATTAATTCGGCTGAACATAGTTAATTCATGTAATATATTCAAACAAATTAAATGACATCTAGACACCTTTAATTCAACCAAATCAACATATTAAACACTTGTAATAAATTAAGACATATTTAAAAGCTGTAATGAAACTTATTTAAATGCTTATTTAAATGGTCTAAAATTCCAGCAGCAAATTAATTAGCTAGAACGAAATTCAGCTTCAAAGAAGTTGAATATGTTCAGCTCGTTTTTAAACTCCTTGCTATCATTTTCCTCAACTCGTTCCACCATTGCTAAAATAGCATCTTTGAATCGTTTAGCTCTAGCTCGCGTTATTGGACCAATGGGCAGCTTAATGGCTTCTTTTTCGTTCTCCATTTGGTTTGTAGGCAAGCTCACATCAGATTTTTTTGCGGGAATAATTTTTTTATATTCAATCACAGTGCCAAAAACATGTATGTAAAATTTCAGATCAATCGGACAACGTTTACCCACTCAAATGAATTTTTTTGAACAATTTTTCTGGGTAAAATTGCTGTTTATGCTTTAAAAAATAGAGATCAGTTTAGAAATCAACCAAGAACACCCAAAACGCCCAAAATCTGATACCAAATGGTACGAGGTTACGCGCGGACCAAGATCGAGTCGTCAAGTCACGGGAAACTCCTACAAAAGCTCTAAACGAACAGATCTGAAATCAAACAAAGAACGAGATTAAATCTGGAAAATTAAAATCTGGAATAAGAACCCTAAAAATCAGCAAGATCTAATCAAGGAACGAAACACTTATGAAAGAGGTTTCTTGAAACCAAGAACACGAAATTGATTCCCAAGAATGAACTCCCACAAGCCGAATCTGTCAAAGAACACCAAATCAGCAAGCAAATTAGATCGACCAGAATTTCTTGAAACAAATTAGGGTTTATGCGTGAATGAAAAAGAAAGAAATTGAAGGCATAAAACGGCTATTGAGGCTGAGAAAGCGAAGGTGATCTGCTCAATTGACCACCATGAAAGTTTCCCCCAAGTTTCCACAACCAAATTCACCCAAGAAGAATAAGTGTGCATTCGGTAAGAACCCTAGAATTTGGGGATTTAGGGCTGATTGTCAAACTCCAGTAAAAAGTGAAATTGATCAATTCTTTAAGATAAACGAGGGCTGGAAACACAAATAAAATAACAAATAGATTAGAATTGAGATTCGGCACAAGTAGAAGTAAATAAAAGAAATTGAACAGCAAAAATTAAAGGATAAGTCCTAAAGATCCTTGAAATCCCGAAAGATTTCACAAATCTCTTCAAACGGCTCTAATCTCCCCTCCAAAGAATATCGATGGCAAGAAGAAGGTTGAAGATGGCTCCCACAATCAAAAGATTGTTAAAACAACTTCTAAAGAAAACTCAAGAGAGAATTCTTGGAGAAAACTCAAAGAAAATTCTGCTCTCAACAAATCTAAAATTTTAATAATAATGATAAGTGTTTAACAAGGTGGACAGCCATGCCTTTAAATAGGCCTTATAACTAGTCCTAATCTAATTAGAAAACTAAAATAAAAAAAAACTCCTAATTATTTTAATATGGAAATTCGGTCAAAGGTCATTTTATCTGGGACTCTTGGACTGAATATTGACATAAAAATTTAAACTAAGTAAATAAATAAATAAATAAATAAAAATAAAAATAAAACTTTACAACTTGGGCCACTTTGACAATTTGGCCTGATTTTCAACTAAGTATTGATGTGACCCGACTCAGTTGATTGAGTCGATTCACTTGATTGCCTGATCGTCGACGAAAAGTTTGTTCGAATTTGTAGATAGATGGAGTTAGATGATTTTTTTATAGCGGAAGTTGAGAAAATGGGTTCAAAAGATGGTTTGGATAGATGTTTGATAGGCTCGGTGAAATAAAGAAATATTGTTTATAATTTAATAGTTAAAATGGAATGGAAAAATAGAACTCAAGCGAAGAACGATTCAATACTATATGAAGTATTGCCCCAGGACTTATATTGCTCAAGGTGGATTAAATGGATTGTCGAAGATGGACCTTGACCCGTTACCTATAGAGAGGTAGGAACCAAAGGTATAAAAAGGTGGATGAACGCCACACCAGGATGGTGATAAGTTCAAGAAGTCGGGTTGACGCCACTAGCGAGCTAGATAAGTCAGAACGAGACTCATACGAAATAGGATAGGAGGAAACCTCACAATCAAGTTTTCAATAATCAAATTCTGTGTAACCTTTTACAATAAACAAGTAAGCTATTTATAAGCCTAAAATGCCTATTGATATTCGGCATCTATGTTGTTCACACTAACTTAAATTCTGTTCACACAGGTATTTAACATGTTCACACAAATAGCATTAAAATCCAGTTCATGCTTGAAGATGGTACATGAATTGGCCGAACCATCATGATGCTTCACTTGATGCATTCATGCATCCTTAGCCTTGAAGAATCTCCATAATTCCATGAATGTGCAGCTCTTTAATGATCCTACATCTCCCTTGGCTGAATGAGGCATTAATGTGCCTAAAATACTTGAATGGTCATCTTGAAAATGCATGAATCATGCATGAAACGTCCCATGTATTTTCCCCCATAAATATGATCCATGAATCTTCAAATACATGAACTTTCAGCAACTCCCTCTTGCATGAACGTCCCAAATGCATGTGCTCCTTTAACTGCCATCCATTGAACCTCAATTGTGCATGCACACTCCCATACATTGCACCAATCCGTTCATGAACCTGCAGCAAATTAAATCAGCAAGTTAAATGCATTTCAAACACATTAAATTAGCAGCATATGTGATGTGATCTCAATCGCATCATGTTGTGGCACCACTCGTTGCTATCATGATTGGCCTAAACACGAGGGCCCCAAGTGCAAGATGAAGCTCAATCTCAGCTCAACAAGCTCAATCTTAGTTTTTCCCAGCTCGATTTAGCTCACATGAGCTTAATTTAGCTCGTTTGAGCTCAATTTAGCTTACTTTAGCTCGTTTGAGCTTGGCTTAAGTTTATTTCAACTCATTTATTTTAATGTCTGAATAAATTAAGTAATTTATTAATTTAGCTTAAATTACTACAGCTCATAATTATGTTTTGACTTATTACATGTTTAAAATGTGTCTTGGCCGAATTTAATATGTCTTGTTAAGACTTTATTAAATTTGTCTAATTTAATTTATGTTTAATTTGTGTGTCTAAATTATATTAATGTTTGTTCAGCTGAATTTTATGTGATTTAATTTTGGTTCATGTGTTTTTGTAGGTGAGTTGAATTTGGAGAGTAATTAAACAAGGTTCATGCATGATAGGTTCAATGTATGGGACGGTGCATGTAAGGCCTCTTTAAATGAATGGTGGCTGATCCATTTGGCTCCCCAAGGCACCTATTTGGCCAAAAGGTGTCCAGCAACTTAAAGCACAAGCTTGGCCGATCGTATTCCCAAGGCAGCATCTAAGCCATTCACACCTCAATTTGACCAATCAGCTCCTATACATGTATGGGTGGATTCATGAACGTCCAAAGGGAGGGAATATTACCTTAATTCATCACATTGAATGTATAATGTGCATGTACAAAGGGGAGAACGAATTTACAAGGTACATGCTTCCATTCATGAACCAGCCCATCATTAAAGTTTTAATTAAGAGAGATGCATGACCCATGCACCTAGCATTCGTCCAAGAGGGGTTGGATATGAATTGAAGATGCACATTCATGGAACAAGGAAGCTTTCTTATTGGTTAAGCATGCATGAACGGGTTTTGGGAAGAAACATGATTATTCAACCATGCATGAACTTACACTATCCATGAACAGAGATTTAATGCTTGAAGTGTGAACATTTTTAATTGTTGTGTGAACACATTAGTAGCTGAATTTTAATAGGCATTAGAGAGCCTATAAATAGTTTATTTTGTTTATTGTAAAAGGTTACAGAATTTGATTATTGAAAACTTGATTGTGAGGTTTCCTCCTATCCTATTTCGTACGAGTCTCGTTCTGACTTATCTAGCTCGCTAGTGGCGTCAACCCGACTTCTTGAACTTATCACCATCCTGGTGTGGCGTTCATCCACCTTTTATACCTTTGGTTCCTACCTCTCTATAGGTAACGGGTCAAGGTCCATCTTCGACAATCCATTAAACCCACCTTAAGCAATATAAATCCCGGGGCAATACTTCATATAGTATTGAATCGTTCTTCGCTTGAGTTCTATTTTTCCATTCCATTTTAACTATTAAATTATAAACAATATTTCTTTATTTCACCGAGCCTATCAAACATCTATCCAAACCATCTTTTGAACCCATTTTCTCAACTTCCGCTATAAAAAATCATCTAACTCCATCTATCTACAAAATCGAGCAAACTTCTCGTCGACGATCGGGCAATCAAGTGAATTCGACTCATCATCCCGAGCCGGATCACATCATTTGGTATCAGAGCTACTAAAACGAGGAGTACCGATGTTCGTATCAGGCCGCAAGTAGGTTCGAAACGTGAAAAAAAATTAAAAAAAAATTGAGTTGTAATTTAATTTTTTTTGCCCTTGTATTTAGCTTACTATTGTATTCAAGTAACAAAAAAATCAAAAAAAAATTCGAAAAAAAATTTTGATTGAAAAAAAAATTCAAAAAAAAAGTGAAAAAAAATCTAGCAAAAAAAAAAGAAAAGAAAAAAAAGGTTAGCAAAAAAAAATCAAGTTTAAAAAAAAAGTGAAAAGTCTTGCGAGTTTTTATTTTCTTATCTTATTTACTCTGATCATCAAGTTTCCCTTCCTACCATTATTTACCATCCCAACGCCACATTTTAAACCAATTTTCTTCTTTATTCAGCCTACCCTACACCCGACATTATTCCTTGTAACCCATTTTGAAACCGACCCTCAAGCAGCAAATTAAGTCTATCGAGACGAATTACGAATTTGTGAGACGAGGTCGAGTGGTAAAAGGCAAGAGAGCGTGAGTTCATTCGAAAAAAAGCCTAAAAGAGAGTTCAAACACGAGTGAGTGAATTTTTCTTTTTGAGCAAACTCGAGAGATTTGTGGTGAGAATTATTTTTCTTTCTAATTTAACTTTTGTTTTCTAATATTTTGTTGAAGCATGTCTGAAGAATTTTCTGAATTTGAATTCCAAATGTGGAGACAAGAAATGCAAAGGATAATGCGATCTGAATTTCGACAATTCGATAAAGATAAAGAAGATTTGACACCTACTATCGTTGACATCAAGATTAGTGCAATCCTTCAAAGATTGGCAAATGAACCACAATGTGAAGATATGTTTCACACGCGTTGCCGTGTCCACGATAAAGTTTGTTGCCTCATTATTGATGGTGGAAGTAGGTCAAACATGGCTAGTATTCGAACGGTAAAAAAACTTGGCTTGGCCACTACCAAGCATCCACGACCCTATCAACTGCAAGGACTTGGTGTTAAGGCAAATTTGAAGTTACTCAACAAGTGCGTGTTGCATTTTCCATCGGAAGATACCAAGACGAAGTCCTTTGTGATGTTGTGCCTATTCAAGTCTGCCATTTGTTGCTAGGAGAACCATGGCAATCGGATCGCAAGGTCATTCACGATGAACGTACCAATAGGTATTCCTTCAAGCATCAAGGAAGGAAAATCACTTTAGCGCCGCTCACACCGAAACAAGTGCAAGAAGACCAATTCAAAATGAAGCAATCCATTGAGCGAGAAAAAGAAAAAGAAATTGCAAAAGAAAAAGAAATCGAAAAAGTGAGAGAAAAGAAAATGAAGAAAAGAAAATTGAAAAAGAAAAAGTGAAAAAAGAAATTGAAAGAGAGCTTGAAAAGAAATCAAGTGAAAAAGAAAGAGAGTCTATAAAAGAAACGAGTGAAGTGAGTAATCACGAAAAAGAGAGGAATTCTTTTGCTAACCCCCTTTCGAAATTACCTTGTGATTTTTCTTTGTTTCAGGTTTGCAAGATTCCATCCACGGATTGGTTCCAACTTCATTACCTTTCTACCGAGAGACGTTTTCAATTGATTGAAAGAGGTAAGTTGGAAGATAAAAATGATTGTCACATTTCCAATGGTAAGCAAGGTAAGGGTTCCTTGTTGAGCGAGTTTCAACTCATTTACTCACATGTTTATGACAAGATTGCTGAAAATTATTTTTGCGAAATTGTTTTCCCCATTGAATTGGTTAATTTTCGTTCATCTATTATTTATGATTTTGTTTCAACTAGTGCTTTGAAAAGTTTTTTCTATGATAAGTTTGTTGCTGGCAATTTTATTGAAGGCGTTCGATTAGATCAGCATGAACAAAGTGTGATAGTGTGCGATAAAGATTATTCACATACAAAGTTCGATTTGTTTGATTATCATATTCTGAATGATGGTGATTACACCTTCCATAGTGGTAAGAAGTGTTTTCCTATTGATGAGTATGGTATTGGCAAGAATTTTACTAAAGTACGAATAAATCCGCCCAAACAAATTTTGAACTCTTGTGATAAAAAGTTGGCATGTGAAACGCCTAGTCTACTTGTGTGTGGTGATAATTTGAATTTTCTATTTTTTTGCGTAAATTCCCCATGTTTGAACAAGTCTATTCGAATGAGATTTACGATGTATGAATGTTTGAACATATGCATGCTCAAATTCTTTTTGTTCCACTTGTGTGAATTGTTGGTAATTAAGAAATTCACACTGCATTTTGGAACGAGTGAACAATATCGTGTGTTCAACCCTGGAGTTCGCTATTCTGGTTCATCTTTGAGAGAAGGCAAGCATTGTAAATTTTGTTTGAATGACCAAGTAAACAATCGTTGCTTGTATGATGCTTTTTCACTAAGTTTGAAAACGAGACGTGTGAATCTTGTTGGCTTGTTAAGACAAAATCAAATTTTTGATTGTAGAGAATGTTGTTTATTTTTGTTTAACAGAATCAAGACATATGAATGTTTAAAGGCATGCTTGTTTAATTTTCTTTTGATCCGAATATGTGATAAGACGATGGCATGTAAAATGGTTAGTGCATTTGAATTTGAAGATGGTGTCTCAAATCTGCCTTGCTATATAAATTCTGCATGTTTAAGTAAGATTGATCGAGTGGAACTTAGATTACATGATCATTTGGAGGACTCCTTGATAAATTTTGATTATAAATTTGATTTGATTCTGATGCATCCTTTATTACCAAGTATGGAAAACCATTGTGAACAGGTAAGATCCACTTCTACATTTGATCCCGGCATTGGATTATGCATTCTAATTTTGAATAAGATTCTGAAAAGATCGTTTGAGTTTATAAATTTTAGTGTCACTAATTCGTTCCATTTCTATGTAGGTGACACTTTGGAATGGTTTCCTCCTAAAGAGGGAGGGCATGGAACTAAATCATTTTCTTTTCAAACCATTTGTGGTTCCTAGAGTTTTAAAAACAATACTTTTCGAATCATGAACAAAAGGGCTTGTGATCTCGAAAAATTTTTCGCGAGCAAGTGGCCCGATTTGCGGACAAATCGTCTTCAAGAGGGAGGGTATGATGTGATCTCAATCGCATCATGTTGTGGCACCACTCGTTGCTATCATGATTGGCCTAAACACAAGGGTCCCAAGTGCAAGATGAAGCTCAATCTCAGCTCAACAAGCTCAATCTTAGTTTTTCCCAGCTCGATTTAGCTCACATGAGCTTAATTTAGCTCGTTTGAGCTCAATTTAGCTTACTTTAGCTCGTTTGAGCTTGGCTTAAGTTTATTTCAACTCATTTATTTTAATGTCTGAATAAATTAAGTAATTTATTAATTTAGCTTAAATTACTACAGCTCATAATTATGTTTTGACTTATTACATGTTTAAAATGTGTCTTGGCCGAATTTAATATGTCTTGTTAAGACTTTATTAAATTTGTCTAATTTAATTTATGTTTAATTAGTGTGTCTAAATTATATTAATGTTTGTTCAGCTGAATTTTATGTGATTTAATTTTGGTTCATGTGTTTTTGTAGGTGAGTTGAATTTGGAGAGTAATTAAACAAGGTTCATGCATGATAGGTTCAATGTATGGGACGGTGCATGTAAGGCCTCTTTCAATGAATGGTGGCTGATCCATTTGGCTCCCCAAGGCACCTATTTGGCCAAAAGGTGTCCAGCAACTTAAAGCACAAGCTTGGCCGATCGTATTCCTAAGGCAGCATCTAAGCCATTCACACCTCAATTTGACCAATCAGCTCCTATACATGTATGGGTGGATTCATGAACGTCCAAAGGGAGGGAATATTACCTTAATTCATCACATTGAATGTATAATGTGCATGTACAAAGGGGAGAACGAATTTACAAGGTACATGCTTCCATTCATGAACCAGCCCATCATTAAAGTTTTAATTAAGAGAGATGCATGACCCATGCACCTAGCATTCGTCCAAGAGGGGTTGATATGAATTGAAGATGCACATTCATGGAACAAGGAAGCTTTCTTATTGGTTAAGCATGCATGAACGGGTTTTGGGAAGAAACATGATTATTCAACCATGCATGAACTTACACTATCCATGAACAGAGATTTAATGCTTGAAGTGATATAGGAATGCGCGCGGACCAAGATCGAGTTGCCAAGTCACGAGAAACTCCTACGAAAGCTCTAAACGAACAGATCTGAAAATTAAAACAAAGAACAAGATTAAACTAATCAGATCTGAAATTAAATCCCCCAATTCAATTGAATGAGCAGCAAGGAACAATGAACGAATGAATAAATGTATTCGGAGTTCAAGAAGATGAAATCGAACTCCAATAGTGAAATCCCACAAGCCGAATCTGCCAAGAACACCAAAACAGTAAGTAGATTGAAACAATCAGATTTTTAATTGGAAGATTAGGGATTTGGACGGCAAAAAAAAGAAAAGAAAGAAATAGATGAAATTGAAGGGTTCAAGAAGTGAATTTAAGTTGCGATTCGGTCCAATTGAACACCCAATATGAATTGCCCAAATTTTAGCAGCCGAATTTCACCCAACAAGAAGAAATAGAAAACGGCAAGAACCCTAAATTTTGGGGAATTTTGAGTCGATTATATGTTGCCAATAAAGAACCGATTAAATGAAGAGTTCTTGGAGTTTGAATCAAGGCTGAAACACAAACAAGAACAGCAAATTATTAGATGATGAATCGGCACAAGTAGGAATAAAGAAACAAATCGAAACAGCAAGAAATAAAGAAAAGTCCTAAGAACCCTTGAATTCCCGAAAGAATTCACAAATTCCTTCAAACGGCTCTAATCTCCCCTCCAAAGAATATCGATGGCAAGAAGAAGGTTGAAGATGGCTCCCACAATCAAAAGATTGTTAAAACAACTTCTAAAGAAAACTCAAGAGAGAATTCTTAGAGAAAACCCCAAAGAAAATTCTGCACTCAACAAATCTGAAATTTTATAAAAAAATAATAATGAGATGTTTTTACAAAGGGTGGCTGGCCAATGCTTATATAGGCCTCCAACAAATCCTAATCTCACAAGTAACTAAAAAATTAAACCTAATTAATAAAATAGCAAGGTAAATTCGGCCATGCACTTATATGGGCTGTTTTGGGCCGAATTTTACATGTAATGCTCCTAAAGATGAAAAAATTAAATTAAACAAGTAAGATGTTTACAAATTGGGCCCTTTGACATTTTGGCCTGATTTTCAACTAAGTATGATGAAATTTCTTGATTGGGCTGGATTTTGGTTATTGGGCCTCGCCTTCAAGAATTTGGGCTCGTGATCCATCTCCTACCAAAATTGGGTCGTTGATGCTCGTAATGGAGATCCAATGCGTTTTGGCTGCAAGATTTGGTTTCTTGGACCAAGATTTCCAAGATTTGAAATCTTGATTTTCTTGATTCTTGAAATCTCTTCGAACAGCAAAATTGGGCCAAGATTCGATTTCTTGATTTTCTTGAAAACAAGAAAGTGAATCTTGATTTTCTTGTTCTCTCGTGTATGCATCTAAGGCCTTGCTAACAAGCTCTTGAATGGTCCCATTTAGTTTGGACTACATTTGTCGGGCCTTTGATCTCGTTATTGGGCCTTGTGGCAATTTGAGCCCATCACGTTCTTGAACTTGGATTGGGCCTTTATGACTCGTATCATTCCCCCCTTCCTCAAAAAGATTCGACCTCGAATCTGAAAAATCAAATGGGGACAAGTCAGCCACATTAAAAGTAGAACTTACATTGTACTCACCAGGTAGATCAATTTTATAGGCATTATCGTTGATCCGCTCGAGTACTTGGAAAGGCCCATCGCCCCTTGGGTCCAACTTAGTCTTCCTTTTTGTAGGAAATCGTTCTTTCCTCAAATGGACCCAAACCCAATCTCCGGGTTCTAGTACAACCCGTTTGCGCCCCTTGTTTGCTTTGTTGGTGTTGGCATCATTTGTTTTGGCTATTCGCTGTCTAGCCTTCTCATGTAAGGATTTCACCAACTCAGCTTTCTGTTCGCCATCTAAATTCATAACGTGTTCAAGAGGTAATGGCGCAAGATCAAGTACTGTTAGTGGGTTAAAACCATAAACAAGTTCAAATGGGGAATAACCAGTTGTAGAATGAATAGATCTATTATATGCAAATTCAACGAATGGTAGGCATTCTTCCCAATTTCTAATGTTCTTTCCCACAACAGCTCGTAATAGGGTCCCTAAGATTCGATTAACTACTTCAATTTGACCATCAGTTTGGGGGTGACATGTAGTAGAATAAAGCAATTGTGACAGCCCAAAATTGACCCTAGTCGGGAAGTGGTTTCGGGACCGCTAAACCGAGTCACCGAAAGGTTTGAATGTGATGTTTATTATCTAGAATATGTAATAATGAATGTGTGAAAATTTCAAGCTTCGATTTAGTCGATTGCATGCGAATTTAGTCAATAGGACTTATATGAGAAAAATTTTAAAATGTGATAGGTCAATGCATGAGGACCTATTAGTGCATGTGGAAGAAAAATGGGACTTGCATGTCAAATTCCCCCTCCCTAATATGTAGTGGCCGGCCATGCTATGGGTGGAAACATGTCACCAACATGTTGTGTTAGTGATGTATGGTAAGGAAAATAAAATATTAAGCATGATAATTAAAATAAATTAAAGAAAGGAATTAAACAATGAAAAGGAAGGGTGATGAAAAAAAATGGTCTCATCCATACCCCCCCTTGTTGCCGTGAGTTGAGGAAAGAAAACAAAAAAAAATGTGTGTTCATTCTTGAACACCTTTGGCCGAATAGAGGAAAGAAAGGAAGGGGAAGAGCTTGAGAAAATCGGCTATGGTGGTTTGCTAGACTAAGGTATGTTTGATGTTGTTCTTGAGATGCATGCATGTTTTAGTAGTTGACTTGAGTTCTAAAAACCCATGGTTCAATTTTGTGGATTGATGATGATTTTGTGTTTTGCCATTGATGAGTGCTTGAGCTTTTTGATAGTTGTTGATGAAAAGTGAAAGATATGTTAAAGATTAATATGTTTTGTGTTGAAGTTTTTGGTGATTTTGAGTAGTTAGGGCTAAATTACAAAAACAAATTTTTGAAGGACTCAAAGGTGAAATAAATGAGATGTATGGACTTATATGGGCACTAGGAAGATTCGGCCCTTAAGGAGTGTGACCAAACTTTGTGTATTTTGTGTTTTGTGGAATAAAGACTAAATTGTGAAAGTGCGAAATATTAGGGGTAAAAATGTAATTTACCCATTTATGCGTTATTAGACTAAATTGAATGAAAATATGTTAAATTAAGGCTTGGCAAGCTAGCTATTAAGGTGAAATGCTAATGTTAGTATTTGATTCGGTAATAATATGTTTGGGGACAGCAGCAGTAAGGTGATTTTGGAAAATCGCCATAATTTGTAGGAGTTGAATTAGAAGCTGAGTGAATTATGCCATTAAAGCTTGAAGAGTCTATTTTCTTACAAAAGAAACTATGAAAACAAAAGAGTTACCGGTCTTGAGATATTTGAAGTATTGTGGGGCTGAGTCAAAATGACTACTAGATTCCCTGTTCTGTTTTTAGAAAATCATTATAAATTGTACAAAAATGATTATAAGATAAAATTTATATGCTTAGACTCCTTAATGAGTCTAGTTTCAAATGAGATCAAATACAACACATTTTGAATTCTGTAAAATGAGAAATTTGATTCGTAGTGAAGAGTGGTCAGAATAGTCAAACAGTGAAACAGGGGAAACTTTAAGAAAAATCTGGTATTGATTGGCCAAGCCAAAAATTCTGAAAATTTTATGGATGGAAGATATACGAGTCTATATTCAGGAAAAATTAACGGCTAGTGATTTGGAGTTTTGTAGCTCCAGTTATAAACAATTTAGTGACTACTGCTCAGGAAAACAGCTCGTAGTGAATATGTGATTTTGTTGTAAACATTAATGAAAATTTGCCAATGAGTTATTTATTGACTATTACAAAGCTTACTATAATCTATGTGTGTGAAAGTCAAATCAATATATATATTATTCTGAAAGTAATACTTGAATAGTCGATTAATGACTATTTTAAGTTATTGATTTGGCTCAAGGAGTTAAAGGAGGTGAATCGAGCAAAGGCAAAGAAAAGGTTAGCGAGTAGCCGAGTTGGAACCGTCTTACCCAACACGAGGTAAGTCATTAAGCATGTAGTTGGTATTATTTCAATGGTCATAATGTTTATGTATTGATGCTGAATGGAATGAATAAATATACATATATATATATATGTGCATGTACGTATGTGATGATGAAATTGTTGAATGAAAGAAAGAGGTAAGATGTACTGAGTTGTTGATCTCGGCACTAAACGTGCGGGATAACCATTTATGACCATGAGATTGGCGCTAAGTGCGCGGGATTAAATTGTACAGCACTAAGTGTGCGATTTGACTATGTTGCACTAAGTGTGCGAAATGAATATGATGCACTAAGTGTGCGAATTGACCATGCGGCACTAAGTGTGCGAGTTTGACTATGTAGCACTAAGTGTGCGATTTGATTATGTAGCACTAAGTGTGCGAGTTGATTATATAGCACTGAGTGTGCGGACTCGATATACATTCGTGAATCATTATGGACACTATGTGTGCGACACTATTGAGTCGATCGCGGACAGCGGATCGGGTAAGTGTCTTGAGTACATGGCTAATAGGTGCTATGCTTATACTTGGTGTTGAGCTCGGTAAGTTTGAACCTATGTGACAAATATACTTGAAGTCACGTACATAAAATTTATCGTAGGATGGGTGAAAGGCCGTTTAGTCGTTTGATTGTAACGAAAATAAATTGATTTATGAAAATGCTTCAATGTCCTATTGATGAGTATATGGAATGTGAATGCATGAATTGATATGAAATTGAATTGATAGGTTGGAGGAACTATGGTATGGTTCGGAATGGATGGAGTAATTAGCCTCGTTCCATTTTGTTTTCTCTTGTGATAATGTTATTGATGGATGGTAGTGCATAGCTTATGACTTACTGAGTTATAAACTCACTCGGTGTTTCCTTGTCACCCATTATAGGTTGCTTGGACTCATCTATTTTTTGCGTGGTCGGGCCGTCATCGAAGTCATCACACCGGATAGCAAGTTTTGGTACTTTCTTCTTAGTTGGCTTAGAAGAACATTTTGGCATGTATAAGCTATTATGTTGTGTTTGAACTTTGGCATGTAAACTTTAAGCCATGCGAAAATGGCACGAATGTTCGATTGAGTTGGATCAAGGGTAGGCATGAAATGGACCTAGTTACTTTCGTAACAGATGCTGGCAGCAGCAGTGTCATGAGATTGAAAAATCATTAAAAATAGTAGGAGTGGAATTAATTGATGAATAAATTATGTAATCGAAGCTCGATGAGTCTGTTTTCATGAGGAAGTAACGAAAAGATCATATGGGCTGTATATTAAGAGATAATCAGATTTTTGTGGGACAGGGCCAGAACGGTTTCTGGATTCCCTGCTCCGACTTTGGAAATTCATTACAAATTAACCAGAGATAATTAGGGGTCGTACCATATATGTACAGATTCCTCTCTGAGTCTAGTTTTCATAGAAACAAACGGCATCAGTATTGGAGCCCCGTGTAGGGAGATATCCAAGTCGTAATGGGCAAAGGTCAGTGTAGTCGACCCCTGCAACTGGGGAGACTTTGACTAATAAACTGTACTAATTGGGCCGACCAAAAATTCTAGGAAAAAAATACATAGATGGGCACATGAG
Organism: Gossypium hirsutum; assembly: GCF_007990345.1. Lineage (NCBI taxonomy): Eukaryota > Viridiplantae > Streptophyta > Magnoliopsida > Malvales > Malvaceae > Gossypium > Gossypium hirsutum. Next base: position 35,587,043 of record NC_053435.1, on the reverse strand, counting down.
TCTAGTTTCTGGGAAAAATTACGAAACTGATTTTCGAGTTACGAAACTCAAGATATGATTTTTAAAACGACTAGTACACGGATTGGGCAGTGTCTGGAAAATAAATTTTGTAAGGGGTTAAAGCCAGTTAACACCTCGTGTTCGACTCCGGTGTCGGTTTCAGGTTCGGGGTGTTACAGCAATTTAGTACCAAGCTTACCCCACAATACCTTCCAAAAGTGGCTAAGGAATTTGACATCTCTATCAGAAACAATTGTTTTAGGGATGCCATGAAGTCTTACCACTTCTTTAAAGAATAAGTCTGCCACATGTGTAGCATCATCTGTTTTGTGACAAGGAATAAAATGTGACATCTTTGAAAACCTGTCAACAACAACAAATATACTATCTCTTCCTTTTTTTGTTCGAGGCAAACCTAAAATAAAATCCATGGATAAATCTACCCAAGGTGAAGTAGGAATCGGTAGAGGAGTGTAAAGGCCATGAAGCATTACCTTAGATTTGGCTTGTTTGCATGTAATGCACTTGAAACATACCTTTTCCACATCCTTCTTCATATGTGGCCAATGGAAGTGTTCTTGCAATATGTCTAGTGTTTTGGCCACTCCAAAATGTCCCATTAGTCCCCCACTATGGGCTTCATGAATCAACAATTCTCTCATGGAACACTTTGGTATGCATAACCTGTTTAAACGAAAAAGAAAGCCATCTACAAGATAAAATTTTTCAAAAGCAGTATGTCCACAATTCTTATAGATATGGCTGAAATCAGTATCATCATCATATAACTCTTTAATATGTTCAAACCCTAAGACTTTAGCATTCAATGTAGTTATTAAAGTATATCGTCTAGACAAAGCATCTGCGACTACATTATCTTTACCTGTTTTATATTGAATCACATAAGGGAATGTTTCAATGAATTCTACCCATCGGGCATGTCTTTTACTCAACTTACCTTGTCCCTTTAACCATTTAAGAGACTCATGATCTGCATGTATGACAAACTCATTAGGCAGCAAATAATGTTGCCATACTTGAAGTGCACGAACTAATGCCAATAGTTCTTTGTCATAAGTCGAGTAATTTAACTGTGCACCGTTCAATTTCTCACTAAAATAAGCAATAGGTTGCTTATCTTGCATTAAAACGGCGCCGATTCCAATTCCTGAAGCATCACACTCAAGTTCAAAAGTGTTAGCAATATCAGGTAATTTAAGCAAAGGAGCAGAACATAACTTAGCTTTTAGAGTTTGAAAAGCTTTTTCTTGGGTTTCACCCCATTTGAAACCCACTGATTTCTTTATAACTTCAGTCAATGGGGCAGCAATAGTAGAGAAATCTTTCACAAATCGTCTATAAAAACTGGCTAAACCATGGAAAGATCTCACCACAGTTACCGATTTAGGAGTCGGCCACTCCTTAATTGCTTTAACTTTGTCCTCGTCGACATGAATACCTTGAGCACTAACTATGAAACCTAAGAATATTAGTTTTTCACAACAGAATGTGCATTTATCAAGGTTGGCAAATAATCTTTTAGTTCGTAGAATATCCAAAACGGTTCGAACATGGAAAACATGATCATCTAATGACTTTGAGTAAATTAAAATATCATCAAAGTAAACTACTACAAATTTACCCAAATGTAGCCTCAAAACATGATTCATTAATCTCATAAATGTACTAGGTGCATTAGTAAGGCCGAAAGGCATAACTAACCATTCATACAATCCAAATTTTGTTTTAAAAGCTGATGTGATCCGGCCCGGATTAATTGAGTCGTTTCACGTAATTGCCCGATCGTCGACGAGGAATAGTTGAATTATCGAAAATAGGATGAAATAAGGCTAAAGATGCGGAAGCTTTCAAATGGTTTTAAAAGGTTGGCTAAGGTGATGGTAAATTTATAAGGGTATTAGGCTCGATTTAAGGATAAAAATAAGAAAAATGGAAGTTGATAAATGAAGGCTCGGTTTTGTAAAAAGATATTATAGTTGGGTAAAATCTAGGATAGTCGGTGGAATGGATAAATGAGCTTAAACACCAGAAACGATTCAACACTAAAAAGTGTCACCCCAATTTCTATTCGGTTCAAGGTGGGATTACGGAATTGTAGAAGGGTTGAACGCCACACCAAAGCAAGGTGATAAGTTCAAAAGAGAACGATAGACGCCACTAGCACGCTAGATAAGTCAAATCGAAACTCGTACGAATTTAGAGAGGAGAAAACTCACTCTTTGAACAAAGTTCATTCAAATGATCAAAAGTCAAAAGTCCTTTACAAATGAAATCAACAAACTATTTATACTAGTTTCTTATGCTAACCGAATAGTCCATTCATGAACTTATGATTAAGTAATGAACCTAAATTAAGACATGAACCTTCTAGAAAAATGACCAATGGTGTCCTTGTCCATGTTCGACCGAATGGGAGATGAATGGGCAGCTTCATGTATGAGCAAACTTTGGAAGCCAATGGGATTGTCTAGGTTCGGCCATGGGATGCATGAAACTCCCAAAGGGTGTCTCTTGGCCGAATAGGTGCTTAGGAAACTCCAAGGGTCCTCCCACATGCATCGATTGTACATGGAACTTGGAAGGGGCCTTGAACCTAGCCATACATGCACTTGCATTGATTACCCCCCATTCATGCATGTGTGCCGTCCAAGGGAGATGCACCTTTCAATATGCATTAACCTTCCATGTACATGAATGTATGTCCTCCAAACATTGAACCGGTCCATGCATGTATCCTCCCGTTCAATTAACTTTCCCATGGACCTTGCATTAAATGCCACGAATGTATCTTCCAAATTCGGCTAACCTACAAAAGTAAATAACATAATTAAATAACACACAACTATTCATATAATTATAATTTAAAATAATAACTAAATAACTTAATATCACTAACTAAATTTGAACACAATAATTATAAGTCAACTTATAATAAATTCAGCTAGCTCAAAAATAGTCAAAACACTTAATGAGTTGAAATTGAGCTAGGGGTTTCGGCATGAGTTGTAGCAAACTTAATTATAAACTAAATTAAGACTTAGTTTATTGAAAGAAAGAAAGAAGGAGCTGAAAGTAAGCTCGGTTGAGCTCAAACGAGCTGAAACAAGCTCAAATGAGCTGAGTTGAGCTGGACGGTGCTCGAGGAGCTAGAAATGAGCTAGGATCAGCTTGCCAACAATGCACGGGTCCTTTGGATAGTTGCTTCAAGCTGATTTTGTGAGCTTTGGCCCTTGTTTCGAACCAAGGTTTTGCATTAGAAGCTAAAATAGCTTCTAGGAAATGTTTAGCATAAGCTTGAGTTATAGGTCCTTTAGGTAGGTCGTTTAAATCTTGGTTTGCACTCGAGGATGCCCCGGGTGTGCTCACATCATTCCCTCCCTCTTTAAAGCGATTTGTCCCCAAATCGGGCCATTTTCTCGAAAAAAATTTTACATCGTCACCAGCCCTTTTGTCGATGGAATTGGCATAGTTGCTCCCAAAAACCTGCAAATCAGACATGCCTTGAGTAAGACACAATTTATGTTTATACCCTCCCTCTTTAGGAGGGAACCACTTCGAAGTGTCACCTACACAAAAATTAAATAGATTAGTGACACCTTGGTTTATAAGTTCAAAAGGTCTTCTTAAGATCTTATGCAAAAATTGAACAAATGAACCAATGCCGGGATCAAAAGTGAAAGTTGATTTTACCTTTCCGCAATGAGTTAAGAATTTCTTCATTGGAGATATACCAAAAACAAGAAGCATTCGGGAATTATAATTTTGGACAACAAAAATCCATGACTTAAAAACTTTGAACAATGATGTAGAGCCAAAGCTTCGATTTAGCGTTTGCAACTTGTCATAGTTCAACAACTTCGTTTTCAAATTTAAAGTCATAACATCAAGCAAGCACAAATGGTTCACACATCTATTCACACATACCGATAAGATTCGGAAAAGATGAGAAGATTCAACATATTTATTCCAAACAAAATTAGAGTACTCACCTTTATTTATCAACAACTTAAGATAACTTGCTCCGGGCTTAAACACACGGTTTTGGTCATTCTTTGTTAAAAACAGCAAATGCTTTTTCAAACATGCAAAATTTATACAACAAGGCAGATTTGAGACACCATCTTCAACTTTAAGTGCACTAACCATTTTACATGTCATCCTCGTATCAAACAAACAAATCAAAGACATGCATGTTTTCAAGCATTCATGCATCTCAAATCTCATACGTACATTCTTATTTAGACAAAGTAGTTTCTCATAAAAGATCAATGAGTGCACATTTTTACTCAAATCAAGCAGATGGAAAGGCTTATATGTTTTCTTATCTTGCAAATGCCGAATATTTATTATTTCAATAACAAACTCATTAGCATCACAATTTCCAAAAACATTATTCTTCTTGCCATCATTCCACGCAAATATGATATTATCAATCAAAGAATGGCAAGTAACCACATCAAAATTCAGATCATTTTTAAAGGACAAATCATCAACAAGGTTTCCATCAACAATCGAATAAGGCAGAGGTGCTTTAAAATTTTCAACATTCATACCTTGCTCCTCTTTTGGCTTAGGCGAACTACGATCATTGAGAATGTTACCTTTTTCAACCAAGGTGAACCCTCTCTCTTTCGAAAGGTATTGAAGTCGAAACTTGTCAATCGATTCCTTGGAAACCTGGAAATAAGAAAATTTACACGGCAAACTTGCAAATGGGTTAGTTAGAACATTCCTCACTTTTGCTCGATTACTTTCTCCTTTTTCACTCTTCTCTTTTTCAAACTCTTTTTCAAATTCTTTTTTCGCTTTTTCTTTTTCTTTTTCAATTTTCTTTTCTTCATTTTCTTTTTCTCTCACTTTTTTGATTTCTTTTTCTTTTCCGTTTTCTTTTTGTTTTCTTTCAATTTCTCTTTCTCGCTTGCACTCTTGTTCAATCTCAATTTCTTTTTTGAATTCTTTCTCTTCATTTTCTTTTTCTCTCACTTTTTTGATTTCTTGTTCCTTTTCTTTCATTTCTTTTTTCGTCTCTCGATTTCATTCCATATATGCTCATTTTCTCTCATCAACATTTCTTGTCTTTCTTTTCTTCTTATTTCTTTTTCTTTTTGCCTCGCTCTTTCATTATAGGATGGAGATGTTGCAAAAGAATCAGCACAAAATGACTCTCGTTGGGTATAATTAGAATGACTTTCATACAAAAAATGATCACCTCTTCGAGATTGATTCTTGGCGGACGAATACCTTGGTGCATATGAAGGACTACTTGTGATTCCTCGTTTGTCACCTTGAAAAGCTTCAAACTCAAAACTTGCTTTGCTTCGTCTTGAGTTCCTCATTGAATAGAAATCCCGATAAGAATCTCTTAGTGAGTAGTCTTTGGACGCGTATTGCCGTGATGATCTCGACTCCGTTTCTCGACTTGGTGGATTTTGTTTCCGTTGGGACTTTTCCTCCACTCGGTTCAAACGTCTTTTTAATGGGCTTAGTTTTTCCTCCAAAATTCGGCCCATCTCGTTCACCAAGTATTGAAATTCATCAGTAGAGAACTCTTCTTGAGACATGATTTAATTACTAAAAAAATGATTAAAACAAAACAAAAATTAAATACCTCACCACAAAAATCTCACGTTTCACTCACAAAGAAAATTGGATAACACTCCACTCGTGTTTACACTTGTTTAATGGCTTTTGCTCGCTCTAATGTACTCACCACTCGTGCCTTTTTCCGCTCGTCTCACTCTCGTGAATTCGTATTTTGTTTCAAGAAGACTTATTGCGGCTTAGAGGGTCGGCTTCAAATGGGTTACAAGGGATAACGTCGGGTGTAGGGTAGGCTAAACAAAGAAAATAAAAATCAAAGTATGTGTGGCGTTTTGGGGGGGTAGAGGGAATGGTAGAATGAATGGATGCTTGGAAGCAACAAGAAACAAAATAAAACTCACAAGACTTTTCACTTTTTTTTATACTTCAAAATTTTTTTTGAATTTTTTTTTGAATTTTTTTCAAATTTCCTCTTCTCTTTTTTTTTTGATTTTTTTCAATTACAATATGCTGAAATACAACGGAAGAAGAGAAAAAAAATTACAACCTAAATTTTTTTTTCACGTTACGAACCTATTCCGAGCTTGATACGAACATCGGTACTCCTCGTTTTAGTAGCTCTGATACCAAATGATGTGATCCGGCCCGGATTAATTGAGTCGTTTCACGTAATTGCCCGATCGTCGACGAGGAATAGTTGAATTATTGAAAATAGGATGAAATAAGGCTAAAGATGCGGAAGCTTTCAAATGGTTTTAAAAGGTTGGCTAAGGTGATGGTAAATTTATAAGGGTATTAGGCTCGATTTAAGGATAAAAATAAGAAAAATGGAAGTTGATAAATGAAGGCTCGGTTTTGTAAAAAGATATTATAGTTGGGTAAAATCTAGGATAGTCGGTGGAATGGATAAATGAGCTTAAACACCAGAAACGATTCAACACTAAAAAGTGTCACCCCGATTTCTATTCGGTTCAAGGTGGGATTACGGAATTGTAGAAGGGTTGAACGCCACACCAAAGCAAGGTGATAAGTTCAAAAGAGAACGATAGACGCCACTAGCACGCTAGATAAGTCAAATCGAAACTCGTACGAATTTAGAGAGGAGAAAACTCACTCTTTGAACAAAGTTCATTCAAATGATCAAAAGTCAAAAGTCCTTTACAAATGAAATCAACAAACTATTTATACTAGTTTCTTATGCTAACCGAATAGTCCATTCATGAACTTATGATTAAGTAATGAACCTAAATTAAGACATGAACCTTCTAGAAAAATGACCAATGGTGTCCTTGTCCATGTTCGACCGAATGGGAGATGAATGGGCAGCTTCATGTATGAGCAAACTTTGGAAGCCAATGGGATTGTCTAGGTTCGGCCATGGGATGCATGAAACTCCCAAAGGGTGTCTCTTGGCCGAATAGGTGCTTAGGAAACTCCAAGGGTCCTCCCACATGCATCGATTGTACATGGAACTTGGAAGGGGCCTTGAACCTAGCCATACATGCACTTGCATTGATTACCCCCCATTCATGCATGTGTGCCGTCCAAGGGAGATGCACCTTTCAATATGCATTAACCTTCCATGTACATGAATGTATGTCCTCCAAACATTGAACCGGTCCATGCATGTATCCTCCCGTTCAATTAACTTTCCCATGGACCTTGCATTAAATGCCACGAATGTATCTTCCAAATTCGGCTAACCTACAAAAGTAAATAACATAATTAAATAACACACAACTATTCATATAATTATAATTTAAAATAATAACTAAATAACTTAATATCACTAACTAAATTTGAACACAATAATTATAAGTCAACTTATAATAAATTCAGCTAGCTCAAAAATAGTCAAAACACTTAATGAGTTGAAATTGAGCTAGGGGTTTCGGCATGAGTTGTAGCAAACTTAATTATAAACTAAATTAAGACTTAGTTTATTGAAAGAAAGAAAGAAGGAGCTGAAAGTAAGCTCGGTTGAGCTCAAACGAGCTGAAACAAGCTCAAATGAGCTGAGTTGAGCTGGACGGTGCTCGAGGAGCTAGAAATGAGCTAGGATCAGCTTGCCAACAATGCACGGGTCCTTTGGATAGTTGCTTCAAGCTGATTTTGTGAGCTTTGGCCCTTGTTTCGAACCAAGGTTTTGCATTAGAAGCTAAAATAGCTTCTAGGAAATGTTTAGCATAAGCTTGAGTTATAGGTCCTTTAGGTAGGTCGTTTAAATCTTGGTTTGCACTCGAGGATGCCCCGGGTGTGCTCACATCAAAAGCTGTTTTCCATTCATCCCCTTCCCTCATTCGAATTTGATGATAACCGCTTTTTAAATCAATTTTTGTAAATATTATTGAACCATGTAATTCATCAAGCATATCATCAAGTCTAGGGATTGGGTGTCGATACTTTACCGTTATCTTGTTGATTGGGCGACAATCAACACACATACGAAACGTACCATCTTTCTTTGGCACCAATAAGACAGGAACAGCACAAGGACTTAGGCTCTCACGAATGTACCCTTTGTCTAGTAATTCCTCCACTTGCCTTTGCAATTCCTTTGTCTCCTCGAGATTGCATCTATAGGCTGGTCGATTTGGGATTGAAGCTCCGGGTACTAAGTCAATTTGATGTTCTATCCCTCGTAAAGGTGGTAAACCTTTAGGGGCCTCACTAAAAACATCCTCATAATCCTGTAAAAGAGATTGAAACACACTAGGCAAATTTTCGTTAATGTTAGATAAAGATAAATAATTTTGCCTAAACCTCACAAGGATACAAGGCTGTTTATTAAGTAGGGCTCTCTTCACATCTTTTTTTGTTGCCAAAAGATTTTTTCCGCTCATTTTACCACTAGAGGATTCACTCACCTTTGGGTTTTTTAAATTTTGACTTTTTCCACTACTATTAGCCTCTTTTCTCTCTGTCTTTTGTACTTGCTCTTTCTCCCTTACCCCCTCACAAAATTTTATCATCCTCAATTGATCTTTATATACATCAGTAGGATTTAAAGGAGCAAAAGTGAATTTCTTGCCTTTAAATACAAGGGAGTATCGATTAAGTTTACCTTGGTGTGTAACATCGCGATCAAATTGCCAAGGTCGTCCAAGGAGCAAGTGTGCCGCATGCATGGGGACTACATCACACCATATGTCATCCTCATAATTGCCGAGTTTAAAAGTGACCAAGGACTGTTTCGTAACTTTAACTTCGGAACATTCATTAAGCCACTGAAGGTGATATGGCTTAGGGTGTTTGGTACAAGGCAACTTTAAAGAATCCACCAAATAACTACTCACTACATTCGAGCAACTCCCACTATCAATAATGAGTGAACATAATTTACCTTTAATAAAACACCGAGAATGGAAAATATTGGTCCTTTGGCTCTCATCATCTTTCATCTGAATGTTAAGGGTTCGACGAACTACAAGGCATTGAAAATTAGCAAAGTCCCCTTCCTTTGGTGGTTCGACCAACTCGTCGCCATTATCACTGTCATCCACAAGTTCTGGCATATCTGGATCTGTATTATCAGAGTCGGAAGTGTACTCACCGTTATCTTTTAGAAGAAGTAATCTCGTGTTAGGGCATTCTCTACTATAATGGCCACGCCCTTTGCACTTAAAGCATTCAATCTCACAAGTCCTCTTCGCACTCGAATCACCTAAATTGGGCTGCTTAGACGGTGTTTGCGTTTTTGCAGGAGCCCCTTTTTTCCAATCTGATTGTTTACTTCCATTACTCAAAGAAGACTTGTTAGTAACAAAAGGTGGTTTTGAACTCTTAAAATCAGAATTGGAATTGTTACCTCGATAATATTGTGAAGTAGAGAAGGACCCAAACCTTTGTTCCTTTAATTGTTGCTCGATCTCAATGGCTTTGTGAACTGCTTCTTCCAAATCAATGTAAGTTTGTAGCCTCAATGTATTAGCTATCGGCCTGTTCAAACCATCAATGAATCGAACCATAGTTGTTTCTTCATCTTCCTCCACATTAGCTCTCTGAATGAGCATCTCCATCTCTTTAAAATATTCATCCACCGTCCTACTACCTTGGATAAGTCTTCTCAACTTTGTTTTAATTTCTCTATAGTAGTGAGGTGGAATAAACCTTTTACGCATAATCTGTTTCAACTCATCCCATGTCGAAATCTCACCTTCATAATTCCGATGGCGGTTTACCCCAAGTTGAGTCCACCAACTTAATGCATAATCAGAAAATTCCAGTGTTGCTAACGCTACCTTTTCATCATCCGGACATTTATAATACCGAAACATGAGTTCAATCTTAGATTCCCATTCACAATAAGCGTCAGGATCATTCTTACCACGAAGTTGGGGAATTGTGAATTTCGGTTTTGCCAAAGAAGGTTGTCCACGATCATGAAAATCATCATCCATTCTAGGGACACGTCGAGGGCCGCGCCTATGGGGCTGGTTATTCCTATCTTCCCTAATTGGATCTCGATATTGAAGTTCTTGATTCATTCGTACCTCATTCAAAGTAGTATTCAATGCTTGAAGGGTAGCATTTATTTGTGTGATTGCAGCAGCGTGTCCTTCTAACTGTTGTTGGACTTCCATAAGTGTATCATTATGGTCATCTTTAGACATCTTCCAAAAAAACTGCAAAAATAAACACTCAACACTCAAAAATAAAAGTTATCAAACCTCACCGTTAATCACTCAAAAAGAAAAAAATCAAATTCTCAATGAGGTCGAATTCAATCTTGTGAGTTCTTTATCAGAGTTTATATCAACCAATTAGAGAGTGTGAACCAAACTACCAAAGAATCCTAATTTGCACTAGGATGCCAAAAACTGACGAGACACCAATTGATTCGTGTTGCACTGAGGAAGAAGTTGTGCACACGTTTAAATCCTACTAACACAAGAAACAAGAAGGTGTTAGATAACGTAAAGGAAGAATAAAGGTAAACAAATGAAAACCTACAGCTAAGAATCAATAAAAATTGCTGAAAACAGAAAACCCGAAAAACTGCAGAGTAACTTGACAACTTCGTTCGAGGTGTTCCCGATCTCCAAAAATCACGAAATTAAATCTGGAGTGTCCTTATATATTGAATTTTTTATCTGGAAATTTTGGGCACCAAATTCAACCCTCTTCACCTTTTATTAAATTTGTATTGAATTTCGTCTTTTTTTGATTTTTGACTTTTTTGACTGATTTTTTTTGCGGGAATAATTTTTTTATATTCAATCACAGTGCCAAAAACATGTATGTAAAATTTCAGATCAATCGGATAACGTTTACCCACTCAAATGAATTTTTTTTAACAATTTTTCTGGGTAAAACTGCTGTTTATGCTTTAAAAAATAGAGATCAGTTTAGAAATCAACCAAGAACACCCAAAACGCCCAAAATCTGATACCATATGATATAGGAATGCGCGCGGACCAAGATCGAGTTGCCAAGTCACGAGAAACTCCTACGAAAGCTCTAAACGAACAGATCTGAAAATTAAAACAAAGAACAAGATTAAACTAATCAGATCTGAAATTAAATCCCCAAATTCAATTGAATGAGCAGCAAGGAACAAAGAACGAATGAATAAATGTATTCGGAGTTCAAGAAGATGAAATCGAACTCCAATAGTGAAATCCCACAAGCCGAATCTGCCAAGAACACCAAAACAGTAAGTAGATTGAAACAATCAGATTTTTAATTGGAAGATTAGGGATTTGGACGGCAAAAAAAAGAAAAGAAAGAAATAGATGAAATTGAAGGGTTCAAGAAGTGAATTTAAGTTGCGATTCGGTCCAATTGAACACCCAATATGAATTGCCCAAATTTCAGCAGCCGAATTTCACCCAACAAGAAGAAATAGAAAACGGCAAGAACCCTAAATTTTGGGGAATTTTGAGTCGATTATATGTTGCCAATAAAGAACCGATTAAATGAAGAGTTCTTGGAGTTTGAATCAAGGCTGAAACACAAACAAGAACAGCAAATTATTAGATGATGAATCGGCACAAGTAGGAATAAAGAAACAAATCGAAACAACAAGAAATAAAGAAAAGTCCTAAGAACCCTTGAATTCCCGAAAGAATTCACAAATTCCTTCAAACGGCTCTAATCTCCCCTCCAAAGAATATCGATGGCAAGAAGAAGGTTGAAGATGGCTCCCACAATCAAAAGATTGTTAAAACAACTTCTAAAGAAAACTCAAGAGAGAATTCTTGGAGAAAACCCCAAAGAAAATTCTGCACTCAACAAATCTGAAATTTTATAAAAAAAATAATAATGAGATGTTTTTACAAAGGGTGGCTGGCCAATGCTTATATAGGCCTCCAACAAATCCTAATCTCACAAGTAACTAAAAAAATTAAACCTAATTAATAAAATAGCAAGGTAAATTCAGCCATGCACTTATATGGGCTGTTTTGGGCCGAATTTTACATGTAATGCTCCTAAAGATTAAAAAATTAAATTAAACAAGTAAGATGTTTACAAATTGGGCCCTTTGACATTTTGGCCTGATTTTCAACTAAGTATGATGAAATTTCTTGATTGGGCTGGATTTTGGTTATTGGGCCTCGCCTTCAAGAATTTGGGCTCGTGATCCATCTCCTACCAAAATTGGGTCGTTGATGCTCGTAATGGAGATCCAATGCGTTTTGGCTGCAAGATTTGGTTTCTTGGACCAAGATTTCCAAGATTTGAAATCTTGATTTTCTTGATTCTTGAAATCTCTTCGAACAGCAAAATTGGGCCAAGATTCGATTTCTTGATTTCCTTGAAAACAAGAAAGTGAATCTTGATTTTCTTGTTCTCTCGTGTATGCATCTAAGGCCTTGCTAACAAGCTCTTGAATGGTCCCATTTAGTTTGGACCGCATTTGTCGGGCCTTTGATCTCGTTATTGGGCCTTGTGGCAATTTGAGCCCATCACGTTCTTGAACTTGGATTGGGCCTTTATGACTCATATCATGAAGTGTGAACATTTTTAATTGTTGTGTGAACACATTAGTAGCTGAATTTTAATAGGCATTAGAGAGCCTATAAATAGTTTATTTTGTTTATTGTAAAAGGTTGTAGAATTTGATTATTGAAAACTTGATTGTGAGGTTTCCTCCTATCCTATTTCGTACGAGTCTCGTTCTGACTTATCTAGCTCGCTAGTGGCGTCAACCCGACTTCTTGAACTTATCACCATCCTAGTGTGGCGTTCATCCACCTTTTTATACCTTTGGTTCCTACCTCTCTATAGGTAACGGGTCAAGGTCCATCTTCGACAATCCATTAAACCCACCTTAAGCAATATAAGTCCCGGGGCAATACTTCATATAGTATTGAATCGTTCTTCGCTTGAGTTCTATTTTTCCATTCCATTTTAACTATTAAATTATAAACAATATTTCTTTATTTCACCGAGCCTATCAAACATCTATCCAAACCATCTTTTGAACCCATTTTCTCAACTTCCGCTATCAAAAATCATCTAACTCCATCTATCTACAAAATCGAACAAACTTCTCGTCGACGATCGGGCAATCAAGTGAATTCAACTCATCATCCCGAGCCGGATCACATCAATATGAACTCAATAATTTGCACATTAAATTTGGCCATACATATTAACAATTTCAGACATATTTAAAACATCATAATTAATTAAGTATTTAATTTAGATATAATTAAAACACTTAATTAATTATTTGTCCAGATTTTAACAAATTAATTAACTGAAAATAAACAACTAATTCAACTAAAGACAAATTAAATGGTTTATTTCAGCAAAATAAATGCAAGCTAAAAATAAGCTCATTGGGTTAAGATTGAGCTGAATTGAGCTCGAATGAGCTGACTTGAGCTCGAGTGAGCTGGAAACGAGCTAAACGGAGCTCAGTGAAAAGGAATTGAACTAATTCAGCTCGCATAGGTTTGCAAGCAATGCTTAGGGAGCTGGTCCAAAAGTGTGCCCGAGGCATGGCCGTATCATCCCCTCCCTCTTTAAAGTGATTTGTCCCCAAATCGGGCCATTTGCTCGAAAAAAATTTTACATCGTCACCAGCCCTTTTGTCGATGGAATTGGCATAGTTGCTCCCAAAAACCTGCAAATCAGACATGCCTTGAGTAGGACACAATTTATGTTTATACCCTCCCTCTTTAGGAGGGAACCACTTCGAAGTGTCACCTACACAAAAATTAAATAGATTAGTGACACCATGGTTTATAAGTTCAAAAGGTCTTCTTAAGATCTTATGCAAAAATTGAACAAATGAACCAATACCGGGATCAAAAGTGAAAGTTGATTTTACCTTTCCACAATGAGTTAAGAATTTCTTCGTTGGAGATATACCAAAAACAAGAAGCATTCGGGAATTATAATTTTGGACAACAAAAATCCATGACTTAAAAACTTTGAACAATGATGTAGAGCCAAAGCTTCGATTTAGCGTTTGCAACTTGTCATAGTTCAACAACTTCGTTTTCAAATTTAAAGTCATAACATCAAGCAAGCACAAATGGTTCACACATCTATTCACACATAGCGATAAAATTCGGAAAAGATGAGAAGATTCAACATATTTATTCCAAACAAAATTAGAGTACTCACCTTTATTTATCAACAACTTAAGATAACTTGCTCCGGGCTTAAACACACGGTTTTGGTCATTCTTTGTTAAAAATAGCAAAGGCTTTTTCAAACATGCAAAATTTATACAACAAGGCAGATTTGAGATACCATCTTCAACTTTAAGTGCACTAACCATTTTACATGTCATCCTCGTATCAAACAAACAAATCAAAGACATGCATGTTTTCAAGCATTCATGCATCTCAAATCTCATACGTACATTCTTGTTTAGACAAAGTAGTTTCTCATAAAAGATCAATGAGTGCACATTTTTACTCAAATCAAGCAGATGGAAAGGCTTATATGTTTTCTTATCTTGCAAATGCCGAATATTTATTATTTCAATAACAAACTCATCAGCATCACAATTTCCAAAAACATTATTCTTCTTGCCATCATTCCACGCAAATATGATATCATCAATCAAAGAATGGCAAGTAACCACATCAAAATTCAGATCATTTTTAAAGACCAAATCATCAACAGTGTGTCCATCAACAATCGAGTAAGGCAGAAGTGCTTTAAAATTTTCAACATTCATACCTTGCTTACCTTTTGGCATAGGCGAACTAGAATCGTTGAGAACATTACCTTTTTCAGCCAAAATGAACCTTCTCTCCTTCGAGAGGTATTGGAGTTGAAAATTATCGTCACTTGGCCTTCCGAAGACCTGAAAAGAGGAAACAAAACAAGACAAATTCTCATGTGGTTTAGTAAACAGATTCCTCACTTTTTCTTGCTCTTTTGCCTCCTTTTCTCTCGTTTGTTTTTCTAACTCATTGTCTTTTCTTTCTTTTTCAATTTTCTCTTTTTCCTCACACTTTTGTTCAATCTCAATTTCTTTTTCCATGACACTCGTTTCTTTTACACTCTCGTTTCTTTATTCAATCTCACTCTCTTTTTCAATTTCTTGTTCTTTTCTTTCATTTCTTTTTTTCGTCTCTCGATTTCATTCCATATATGCTCATTTTCTCTCATCAACATTTCTTGTCTTTCTTTTCTTTTGATCTCTTTTTGCTTTTCATCTTCTTCTTTTCTCGCTTTCTTTTTACAAGAGGTTACAAAAGATTTAGGAGAAAAATCATTTTGTTCAAAAGAAGAAAAATCATTTACATATGATTCACGAACAATCCTTCGTGAAGATCTCTCCATGGCTATTTTCTTTGGAGCTCTTGAAGAGGTGTATCTTTCATCTCGCACGTCTTCTCGGAAGGATTCAAAATCAAAATCGGCTTCTCTTCGTCTTGAATTCCTTGATGAAAAAGAATCTCGATCGTAATCTCTCCTTGATTAGTCGTTGGATGTGTATCTCCATGATGCTCTCGAATCCACTTTTTGACTTGATGACATTCGTGCCCGTTGGTCTCTTTTCTCCACTAGGTTCAAACGTCTTTTTAATGGGCTTAGTTTTTCCTCCAAAATTCGGCCCATCTCGTTCACCAAGTATTGAAATTCATCAGTAGAGAATTCTTCTTGAGACATGATTTAATTACTAAAAAAATGATTAAAACAAAACAAAAATTAAATACCTCACCACAAAAATCTCACGTTTCACTCGCACTCGTGTTTAGACTCAAATTTTTTGGCTTTTTCTTTTAATGTATTTCACTCTTGCCTTTTACCACTCGACTCACTCTCGTGAATTCGTATTTTGTTTCAAGAAGACTTATTGCGGCTTAGAGGGTCGGCTTCAAATGGGTTACAAGGGATAATGTCGGGTGTAGGGTAGGCTAAACAAAGAAAATAAAAATCAAAGTATGTGTGGCATTTTGGGGGGGGGGTAGAGGGAATGGTAGAATGAATGGATGCTCGGAAGCAACAAGAAATAATAACAAAATAAAACTCACTAAGACTTTTCACTTTTTTTTTATATACTTCGATTTTTCTTTTTGAATTTTTTTTTTCAAATTTCCTCTTCTCTTTTTTTTGATTTTTTTTTCAATTACAATATGCTGAAATACAAAGGAAGAAGAGAAAAGAAAAAAAATTACAACCTAAATTTTTTTTTCACGTTACGAACCTACTCCGAGCTTGATACGAATGTCGGCACTCCTCGTTTTAGTAGCTCTGATACCAAATGATGTGATCCGGCTCGGTTGATTGAGTCGATTCACTTGATTTCCCGATCGTCGACGAGAAGTTTGTTTGAATTTGTAGATAGATGGTGTTAGATGATTTTTTTATAGCGGAAGTTGAGAAAATGGGTTCAAAAGATGGTTTGGATAGATGTTTGATAGGCTCGGTGAAATAAAGAAATATTGTTTATAATTTAATAGTTAAAATGGAATGGAAAAATAGAACTCAAGCGAAGAACGATTCAATACTATATGAAGTATTGCCCCGGGACTTATATTGCTCAAGGTGGATTAAATGGATTGTCGAAGATGGACCTTGACCCGTTACCTATAGAGAGGTAGGAACCAAAGGTATAAAAAGGTGGATGAACGCCACACCAGGATGGTGGTAAGTTCAAGAAGTCGGGTTGACGCCACTAGCGAGCTAGATAAGTCAGAACGAGACTCGTACGAAATAGGATAGGAGGAAACCTCACAATCAAGTTTTCAATAATCAAATTCTGTGTAACCTTTTACAATAAACAAGTAAGCTATTTATAAGCCTAAAATGCCTATTGATATTCGGCATCTATGTTGTTCACACTAACTTAAATTCTGTTCACACAGGTATTTAACATGTTCACACAAATAGCATTAAAATCCAGTTCATGCTTGAAGATGGTACATGAATTGGCCGAACCATCATGATGCTTCACTTGATGCATTCATGCATCCTTAGCCTTGAAGAATCTCCATAATTCCATGAATGTGCAGCTCTTTAATGATCCTACATCTCCCTTGGCTGAATGAGGCATTAATGTGCCTAAAATACTTGAATGGTCATCTTGAAAATGCATGAATCATGCATGAAACGTCCCATGTATTTTCCCCCATAAATATGATCCATGAATCTTCAAATACATGAACTTTCAGCAACTCCCTCTTGCATGAACGTCCCAAATGCATGTGCTCCTTTAAATGCCATCCATTGAACCTCAATTGTGCATGCACACTCCCATACATTGCACCAATCCGTTCATGAACCTGCAGCAAATTAAATCAGCAAGTTAAATGCATTTCAAACACATTAAATTAGCAGCATATGAACTCAATAATTTGCACATTAAATTTGGCCATACATATTAACAATTTCAGACATATTTAAAACATCATAATTAATTAAGTATTTAATTTAGATATAATTAAAACACTTAATTAATTATTTGTCCAGATTTTAACAAATTAATTAATTGAAAATAAACAACTAATTCAACTAAAGACAAATTAAATGGTTTATTTCAGCAAAATAAATGCAAGCTAAAAATAAGCTCATTGGGTTAAGATTGAGCTGAATTGAGCTCGAATGAGCTAACTTGAGCTCGAGTGAGCTGGAAACGAGCTAAACGGAGCTCAACGAAAAGGAATTGAACTAATTCAGCTCGCATAGGTTTGCAAGCAATGCTTAGGGAGCTGGTCCAAAAGTGTGCCCGAGGCGTGGCCGTATCAAGTATGGATGGATTTCTTGATTGGGCTGGGAATTTGCTTATTGGGCCTCGCCTTCAAGAATTTGGGCTTTTGTGACTCGTATCAGATGGGTTTATGGATATGAAGTTTATGTAGATGGGTTTATGGATATAAAGTTTTTGTAGGTTTGGTTATAATGAAATGAAAAGATGGAATGGAATGAAAATGAAATTGATCTAAAAAAACAAACACGAACCAATATTAGAAAATATTGACCCAAATATTTATAAGTTTTCAAGGTGGTCAGATGGAGAATATGAGAACCTCGACCCGCTACTTAGAAAAGTAGGAACCTTGGTATGTTTGAACGCCACACTACGAGTAGTGATAAGTTCAGTTTTCAACAAAGAAAATGGATGACACAACTAGAACACTAGGTAGCCAACAAATCTTTGAACGAAAATAGAGAAAAGTTTGCCTCACAAATTTGGCAGAATATCATTCAAAAATGTCCAAAAAGTAGTCTTCCAAAAGGCTTGGTTACAAGAATTTATAAGGCTAAAATGAGCTAGCCGAATGGTCACATAGTAAAGTGCTATTAAAGGGCTAATTATAAATTAAAGACTTTTGAAATTCTAGAGTCAATAACTCCTCTCTTCAACTAGCTGAATTAATGTCCTTAAAGGCTTGAAAAATGACTCTTGATTTTCCCTTTGGCTAGTTGAATAGACTCCAGCCACTTTAATGAAATTTGCAATGCATAAATTGTCCATTAAGTAGCAAAAAAAACGTTGGGGTGTTTGAACAAGCTGCTACCAGATTTTAAAGGACATGAAATGCTCCTTTAAACTCTCTTTTAATGATGCTTAATGCTTCCTTTATAACAGCCCCCTCTTTTGTAACCAAAATAACTTGAAAAGTCTCCTTTATTGAATGCGTAACAGCCTTTGTGAATTGAAAAGTCACCTGCAATTAAAACATATGTAACCGTCACATTTATTCAATTATTAAGCTTTAAACAAATTAACAACTACGTAAATAAATGAACACACACTTATGCATCATTTATTCCAACAACTAGTTAATTAAAAGAAGTATTTAATGAACTTTAACTCATGCACCAATAAATTAACCTAGTAACTAGATTAATTAAAGAAGCAACTCATTAAATTAAATTCATCAAATAAACTCATTTAATTAAACTAAGATGAGTTGTATTAATGACCAGCAACTCATTTATTAAACTAAGAGGCTTAAGTGCAAGTATTGAAATGCAAACTAAATGCAAAGCTAAAAGAAATAAATAAAAGTTCAATTTAGTTGGAACGGGTTTAAGGAGCGGAAATTGAGCTGAAATTAGTTTGCAAAATGTTGCAAGGACACTTTATTAAGCTGGTCCCAACTCGATCTATTTCTCCAACCAAAGCCTCGCCCCACACTTGATTAACTAAGGCCGAAATGGCCTCCTTGAATTGCTTAGCTCGAGCTCACGTAATTGGTCCTTGAGGCAGCACCATTGAGTCCTTGCTCGAACTTGATGCACTCTAGGTCGCGATCGTATCATTCCCCCCCTCTTTTAGGCGACTTGTCCTCAAGTCGAGCCGTTTGTCCATGGGAGAACTTTGACTCATGCATGGTTTTCCTCGGTCAAATGGGATGGAAGATGTCACACAAACCTGAAAAATTCTTACCACAGCCAATAAAAAGAAACTCAAAGGAGTCAGATTCAAATGTGTTTGATAGTTCATAAAAAATTCATTCAATCGAACATATGCCAAAAATCTCAATTGGTCAAAGAAAGCATACGTAAATTTATCAAAGAGTTTCGTTAGACCAACGTTGCAAACATGAAGACTAAGTTGGATCAAGTTATAATTGGTTGTAAACGATGGCAGGCACTTAAACACATTATTCCTCATCCAAAACATTTCAATATGTTTATTCAAAAATAACAATTCATGGGAATGTACACACAAAGTGTACCATGGCCAATTGGAAACTAAATCACTCTTTCGCTTATTAACAACATAATTTGTGTAATCACTTTCCAACACAAACGGATCACTACTAGGCCAAAGACAACAATCAATCACAACAAGGTACAAACAATTTCCAAACATCAAACCATCAAAAAGATTTTCAACAACATTCGAATAGAGTAAAGGTATTTGAAAATTTTCGTAAACTTTACCTTGTCGATCTTGAAGAGAAGAAAATTTATGTTCAGTTTTACCTTTTTCAAACAAGATGAATCTTCTCTCTTCAAACAGATAATGTAAAACAAACTTTTTATCTCGATCAACTTGTGTGGGTGACGAAGCACCATGACAGCTCGTGCTTTTTGAAGGGTTACATTCACAAAAATGTAAAAGGTTAGTTTCAATAGGAGGTATGGACTGAAAAGAAAAAAATAAATCATCATTGAAATTTGATTCAAGTCCCAAAGCATAAGTCGATCTTACTGATGTGATCTCAATCGCATCATGTTATGGCACCACTCGTTGCTATCATGATTGGCCTAAACACGAGGGCCCCAAGTGCAAGATGAAGCTCAATCTCAGCTCAACAAGCTCAATCTTAGTTTTTCCCAGCTCGAATTAGCTCACATGAGCTTAATTTAGCTCGTTTGAGCTCAATTTAGCTTACTTTAGCTCGTTTGAGCTTGGCTTAAGTTTATTTCAACTCATTTATTTTAATTTCTAAATAAATTAAGTAATTTATTAATTTAGCTTAAATTACTATAGCTCATAATTATGTTTTGACTTATTACATGTTTTAAATGTGTCTTGGCCGAATTTAATATGTCTTGTTAAGACTTTATTAAATTTGTCTAATTTAATTTATGTTTAATTAGTGTGTCTAAATTATATTAATGTTTGTTCAGCTGAATTTTATGTGATTTAATTTTGGTTCATGTGTTTTTGTAGGTGAGTTGAATTTGGAGAGTAATTAAACAAGGTTCATGCATGATAGGTTCAATGTATGGGACGGTGCATGTAAGGCCTCTTTCAATGAATGGTGGCTGATTCATTTGGCTCCCCAAGGCACCTATTTGGCCAAAAGGTGTCCAGCAACTTAAAGCACAAGCTTGGCCGATCGTATTCCCAAGGCAGCATCTAAGCCATTCACACCTCAATTTGACCAATCAGCTCCTATACATGTATGGGTGGATTCATGAACGTCCAAAGGGAGGGAATATTACCTTAATTCATCACATTGAATGTATAATGTGCATGTACAAAGGGGAGAACGAATTTACAAGGTACATGCTTCCATTCATGAACCAGCCCATCATTAAAGCTTTAATTAAGAGAGATGCATTACCCATGCACCTAGCATTCGTCCAAGAGGGGTTGGATATGAATTGAAGATGCACATTCATGGAACAAGGAAGCTTTCTTATTGGTTAAGCATGCATGAACGGGTTTTGGGAAGAAACATGATTATTCAACCATGCATGAACTTACACTATCCATGAACAGAGATTTAATGCTTGAAGTGTGAACATTTTTAATTGTTGTGTGAACACATTAGTAGCTGAATTTTAATAGGCATTAGAGAGCCTATAAATAGTTTATTTTGTTTATTGTAAAAGGTTACAGAATTTGATTATTGAAAACTTGATTGTGAGGTTTCCTCCTATCCTATTTCGTACGAGTCTCGTTCTGACTTATCTAGCTCGCTAATGGCGTCAACCCGACTTCTTGAACTTATCACCATCCTGGTGTGGTGTTCATCCACCTTTTTATACCTTTGGTTCCTACCTCTCTATAGGTAACGGGTCAAGGTCCATCTTCGACAATCCATTAAACCCACTTTAAGCAATATAAGTCCCGGGGCAATACTTCATATAGTATTGAATCGTTCTTCGCTTGAGTTCTATTTTTCCATTCCATTTTAACTATTAAATTATAAACAATATTTCTTTATTTCACCGAGCCTATCAAACATCTATCCAAACCATCTTTTGAACCCATTTTCTCAACTTCCGCTATAAAAAATCATCTAACTCCATCTATCTACAAAATCGAACAAACTTCTCGTCGACGATCGGGCAATCAAGTGAGTCGACTCAATCAACCGAGCCGGATCACATCATTTGGTATCAGAGCTACTAAAACGAGGAGTACCGATGTTCGTATCAGGCCGCAAGTAGGTTCGAAACATGAAAAAAAAATCAAAAAAAATTTGAGTTGTAATTTAATTTTTTTCCCTTGTATTTAGCTTACTATTGTATTGGAGTAACAAAAAAAATAAAAAAAATAAAAAAAAATTGATTGAAAAAAAGAATTCAAAAAAAAAGTGAAAAAAAAAATCGAGCAAAAAAGAAAGAAAAAAAAGGTGAGCAAAAAAAAATCAAGTTTAAAAAAAAGTGAAAAGTCTTGCGAGTTTTTATTTTCTTCTCTTATTTACTCCGATCATCAAGTTTCCCTTCCTACCATTATTTACCATCCCAACGCCACATTTTAAACCAATTTTCTTCTTTATTCAGCCTACCCTACACTCGACATTATTCCTTGTAACCCATTTTGAAACCGACCCTCAAGCAGCAAATTAAGTCTATCGAGACGAATTACGAATTTGTGAGACGAGGTCGAGTGGTAAAAGGCAAAAGAGCATGAGTTCATTCGAAAAAGAAAGCCTAAAAGAGAGTTCAAACACGAGTGAGTGAATTTTTCTTTTTGAGCGAACTTGAGAGATTTGTGGTGAGAATTATTTTTCTTTCTAATTTAACTTTTGTTTTCTAATATTTTGTTGAAGCATGTCTGAAGAATTTTCTGAATTTGAATTCCAAATGTGGAGACAAGAAATGCAAAGGATAATGCGATCTGAATTTCGACAATTCGACAAAGATAAAGAAGATTTGACATCTACTATCGTTGACATCAAGATTAGTGCAATCCTTCAAAGATTGGAAAATGAACCACAATGTGAAGATATGTTTCACACGCGTTGCCGTGTCCACGATAAAGTTTGTTGCCTCATTATCGATGGTGGAAGTAGGTCAAACATGGCTAGTATTCGAACGGTAAAAAAACTTGGCTTGGCCACTACCAAGCATCCACGACCCTATCAACTGCAAGGACTTGGTGTTGAAGGCAAATTTGAAGTTACTCAACAAGTGCGTGTTGCATTTTCCATCGGAAGATACCAAGACGAAGTCCTTTGTGATGTTGTGCCTATTCAAGTCTGCCATTTGTTGCTAGGAGAACCATGGCAATCGGATCGCAAGGTCATTCACGATGAATGTACCAATAGGTATTCCTTCAAGCATCAAGGAAGGAAAATCACTTTAGCACCGCTCACACCGGAACAAGTGCAAGAAGACCAATTCAAAATGAAGCAATCCATTGAGCGAGAAAAGGAGAAAGAGATTGAAAAAGAAATTGAAAGAAAACAAAAAGAAAACGAAAAAGAAAAAGAAATTGCAAAAGAAAAAGAAATCGAAAAAGTGAGAGAAAAAGAAAATGAAGAAAAGAAAATTGAAAAAGAAAAAGCGAAAAAAGAAATTGAAAGAGAGCTTGAAAAGAAATCAAGTGAAAAAGAAAGAGAGTCTATAAAAGAAACGAGTGAAGTGAGTAATCACGGAAAAGAGAGGAATTCTTTTGCTAACCCCCTTTCGAAATTACCTTGTGATTTTTCTTTGTTTCAGGTTTGCAAGATTCCATCCACGGATTGGTTCCAACTTCATTACCTTTCTATCGAGAGACGTTTTCAATTGATTGAAAGAGGTAAGTTGGAAGATAAAAATGATTGTCACATTTCCA
The DNA here is from genome assembly GCF_007990345.1 of Gossypium hirsutum. Classification (NCBI taxonomy): domain Eukaryota; kingdom Viridiplantae; phylum Streptophyta; class Magnoliopsida; order Malvales; family Malvaceae; genus Gossypium; species Gossypium hirsutum. The sequence goes on along the minus strand of NC_053435.1, from coordinate 35,563,594 downwards.
ATGGTAAGCAAGGTAAGGGTTCCTTGTTGAGCGAGTTTCAACTCATTTACTCACATGTTTATGACAAGATTGCTGAAAATTGTTTTTGCGAAATTGTTTTCCCCATTGAATTGGTTAATTTTCGTTCATCTATTATTTATGATTTTGTTTCAACTAGTGCTTTGAAAAGTTTTTTCTATGATAAGTTTGTTGTTGGAAATTTTATTGAAGGTGTTCGATTAGATCAGCATGAACAAAGTGTGATAGTGTGCGATAAAGATTATTCACATACAAAGTTCGATTCATTTGATTATCATATTCTGAATGATGGTGATTACACCTTCCATAGTGGTAAGAAGTGTTTTCCTATTGATGAGTATGGTATTGGCAAGAATTTTACTGAAGTGTGAATAAATCCGCACAAACAAATTTTGAACTCTTGTGATAAAAAGTTGGCATGTGAAACGCCTAGTCTACTTGTGTGTGGTGATAATTTGAATTTTCTATTTTTTTGCGTAAATTCCCCATGTTTGAACAAGTCTATTCGAATGAGATTTACGATGTATGAATGTTTGAACATATGCATACTCAAATTCTTTTTGTTCCACTTGTGTGAATTGTTGGTAATTAAGAAATTCACACTGCATTTTGGAATGAGTGAACAATATCGTGTGTTCAACCCTGGAGTTCGCTATTCTGGTTCATCTTTGAGAGAAGGCAAGCATTGTAAATTTTGTTTGAATGACCAAGTAAACAATCGTTGCTTGTATGATGCTTTGTCACTAAGTTTGAAAACGAGACGTGTGAATCTTGTTGGCTTGTTAAGACAAAATCAAATTTTTGATTGTAGAGAATGTTGTTTATTTTTGTTTAACAGAATCAAGACATATGAATGTTTAAAGGCATGCTTGTTTAATTTTCTTTTGATCCGAATATGTGATAAGACGATGGCATGTAAAATGGTTAGTGCATTTGAATTTGAAGATGGTGTCTCAAATCTGCCTTGCTATATAAATTCTGCATGTTTAAGTAAGATTGATCGAGTGGAACTTAGATTACATGATCATTTGGAGGACTCCTTGATAAATTTTGATTATAAATTTGATTTGATTCTGATGCATCCTTTATTACCAAGTATGGAAAACCATTGTGAACAGGTAAGATCCACTTCTACATTTGATCCCGGCATTGGATTATGCATTCTAATTTTGAATAAGATTCTGAAAAGATCGTTTGAGTTTATAAATTTTAGTGTCACTAATTCGTTCCATTTCTATGTAGGTGACACTTTGGAATGGTTTCCTCCTAAAGAGGGAGGGCATGGAACTAAATCATTTTCTTTTCAAACCATTTGTGGTTCTTGGAGTTTTAAAAACAATACTTTTCGGATCATGAACAAAAGGGCTTGTGATGTGATCCGGCCCGATTGATTGAGTCGGGTTCACTTCAGATGCCCGATCATCGACGAGAAGCTCGTTCAAATTTGTAGATAGATGGAGTTTGAATGTTTTATAAGCGGAAGGCAGGCAAAATGGGTTCAAAGGATGGGTTTTGGTTTGATGAAAGATAGGTTCGGTTTAACAAAGAATTAAGTTAAAAAGATGATAAATAGATGGAAATGGATAAAGAACTCAAACTTTAAGAATGATTCAATACTAAAAAGTATTGCCCCGAGTCTTATATTGCTTAAGGTGAATTTTGATGAAGGATAGAAGCGGACCGTGACCCGTTACCTATATGGAGGTAAGAACCAAAGGTATAGGAAGATGGTTGAACGCCACACCGATTCGGTGATAAGTTCAATGGAGTTCGGATTGACACCACTAGCAAGCTAGATAAGTCGCTTCGAGACTCAAACGAAAGAAGAGAGGAGGTAACCTCACAAGAACAAAAGTTCTATTAAGTTTAATTGATCAAATTCTGTAACCTTTTACAATAAACAAGTAAGTTATTTATAAGCCTAAAATGCCTATTGATATTCGGCATCTATGTTGTTCACACTAACTTAAATTCTGTTCACACAGGTATTTAACATGTTCACACAAATAGCATTAAAATCCAGTTCATGCTTGAAGATGGTACATGAATTGGCCGAACCATCATGATGCTTCACTTGATGCATTCATGCATCCTTAGCCTTGAAGAATCTCCATAATTCCATGAATGTGCAGCTCTTTAATGATCCTACATCTCCCTTGGCTGAATGAGGCATTAATGTGCCTAAAATACTTGAATGGTCATCTTGAAAATGCATGAATCATGCATGAAACGTCCCATGTATTTTCCCCCATAAATATGATCCATGAATCTTCAAATACATGAACTTTCAGCAACTCCCTCTTGCATGAACGTCCCAAATGCATGTGCTCCTTTAAATGCCATCCATTGAACCTCAATTGTGCATGCACACTCCCATACATTGCACCAATCCGTTCATGAACCTGCAGCAAATTAAATCAGCAAGTTAAATGCATTTCAAACACATTAAATTAGCAGCATATGAACTCAATAATTTGCACATTAAATTTGGCCATACATATTAACAATTTTAGACATATTTAAAACATCATAATTAATTAAGTATTTAATTTAGATATAATTAAAACACTTAATTAATTATTTGTCCAGATTTTAACAAATTAACTAACTTAAGATAAACAACTAATTTAACTAATGACAAATTAAATGGTTTATTTCAGCAAAATAAATGCAAGCTAAAGAAAGCTAAAAATAAGCTCATTGGGTTAAGATTGAGCTGAATTGAGCTTGAGTGAGTTGACTTGAGCTCGAGTGAGCTGGAAACGAGATAAACGGAGCTTAACGAAATGAAATTGAACTAATTCAGGTCGCATGGATTTGCAAACAATGCTTAGGGAGCTGATCCAAAAGTGTGCCCGGGGCATGGTCGTATCAGCTTGTGATCTCGAAAAATTTTTCGCGAGCAAGTGGCCCGATTTGAGGACAAATCGTCTTCAAGAGGGAGGGTATGATGTGATCTCAATCGCATCATGTTGTGGCACCACTCGTTGCTATCATGATTGGCCTAAACACGAGGGCCCCAAGTGCAAGATGAAGCTCAATCTCAGCTCAACAAGCTCAATCTTAGTTTTTCCCAGCTCGAATTAGCTCACATGAGCTTAATTTAGCTCGTTTGAGCTCAATTTAGCTTACTTTAACTCGTTTGAGCTTGGCTTAAGTTTATTTCAACTCATTTATTTTAATTTCTGAATAAATTAAGTAATTTATTAATTTAGCTTAAATTACTACAGCTCATAATTATGTTTTGACTTATTACATGTTTTAAATGTGTCTTGGCCGAATTTAATATGTCTTGTTAAGACTTTATTAAATTTGTCTAATTTAATTTATGTTTAATTAGTGTGTCTAAATTATATTAATGTTTGTTCAGCTGAATTTTATGTGATTTAATTTTGGTTCATGTGTTTTTGTAGGTGAGTTGAATTTGGAGAGTAATTAAACAAGGTTCATGCATGATAGGTTCAATGTATGGGACGGTGCATGTAAGGCCTCTTTCAATGAATGGTGGCTGATCCATTTGGCTCCCCAAGGCACCTATTTGGCCAAAAGGTGTCCAGCAACTTAAAGCACAAGCTTGGCCGATCGTATTCCCAAGGCAGCATCTAAGCCATTCACACCTCAATTTGACCAATCAGCTCCTATACATGTATGGGTGGATTCATGAACGTCCAAAGGGAGGGAATATTACCTTAATTCATCACATTGAATGTATAATGTGCATGTACAAAGGGTAGAACGAATTTACAAGGTACATGCTTCCATTCATGAACCAGCCCATCATTAAAGCTTTAATTAAGAGAGATGCATTACCCATGCACCTAGCATTCGTCCAAGAGGGGTTGGATATGAATTGAAGATGCACATTCATGGAACAAGGAAGCTTTCTTATTGGTTAAGCATGCATGAACGGGTTTTGGGAAGAAACATGATTATTCAACCATGCATGGACTTACACTATCCATGAACAGAGATTTAATGCTTGAAGTGTGAACATTTTTAATTGTTGTGTGAACACATTAGTAGCTGAATTTTAATAGGCATTAGAGAGCCTATAAATAGTTTATTTTGTTTATTGTAAAAGGTTACAGAATTTGATTATTGAAAACTTGATTGTGAGGTTTCCTCCTATCCTATTTCGTACGAGTCTCGTTCTGACTTATCTAGCTCGCTAGTGGCGTCAACCCGACTTCTTGAACTTATCACCATCCTGGTGTGGCGTTCATCCACCTTTTTATACCTTTGGTTCCTACCTCTCTATAGGTAACGGGTCAAGGTCCATCTTCGACAATCCATTAAACCCACTTTAAGCAATATAAGTCCCGGGGCAATACTTCATATAGTATTGAATCGTTCTTCGCTTGAGTTCTATTTTTCCATTCCATTTTAACTATTAAATTATAAACAATATTTCTTTATTTCACCGAGCCTATCAAACATCTATCCAAACCATCTTTTGAACCCATTTTCTCAACTTCCGCTATAAAAAATCATCTAACTCCATCTATCTACAAAATCGAACAAACTTCTCGTCGACGATCGAGCAATCAAGTGAATTGACTCAATCAACCGAGCCGGATCACATCACTTACCTTCTCAAAATGGAACGAAAATTTTAGATGTGGCCAAACAAGGTAATTAGTAAACGAATCAAAATTGAAACCCAAATCATTGAATTTCACCTTCTTATCAAAAGTTCGAACATCAAGCAAACATAATTTGAATGCAAATGATGCAAAGTGCTTAATGTTTCCATAAAATGAATTCATGTAGCAAATACCAGGCTTGAACACACGAACTTGGCCATTTGATTTAGCAGGCAACATGTTAAATAAGGAAAATATAATCAACTCATCGCATGATTCAAATTTCACTCGTTCAATTAGACTTGAAAAATCAGCACAACCAAGCATATTCATTTTATCACCAAAGAAACGATGCAACATGTTATCATGGAAGTAAATCAAAGGAAACTTAAACATGCAAATACTCGAACAATCTTGCATCGTAATTTCTACTCGAACAGATAGATCAAAGCATGGAAATCTCGCACAAAATTTCAGAGATTTATCTTGAAGAACAAAGTCAAACAGATTAATTATTTCATGCAAAAAACTTTTAACGCATATTTCGAGCAAAGAAGTTGTGATCATGCGACCTTTCAAAAATTCAAATCCATCACAAATCATTTGAATAGGCACGTTTAAACAGAAAGATGAATTCAAAGAATTTTTATAATCAAACAAATCAAAACGTGAAAAACTACTATCACACACATTCACAATTTGCACAGGATGAACCAATCCAACAGAATCAACAGAATTGTCATTATAAAACATGTCATAAGACGGAATCTTCATGGCATCTTTTGATCAACATCGTTAACATTAATATATGAACAACAATTAGCCAAATCAAAAGATGGTAATTTTTCAAAAGTTATGCCATCAAAACTTTATGAGTAATTTTTAAATCAGGCGGCCTTGACTCGATAAACAAAGATTCCTTACCTTCCTTACCTTCGATTTCCAATGGGTGGCGGTCGTCCACGAACTTACCTTTTTCAAACAACTGAAAATGCCTCTCATTTTGAAGGTATCGGAGTTGGATTTGGTCGCACGGACTTTTAGGAAACTGAAAAAAAAGATCACAAAAAGATCGAGCAGAAGTGTTAGTAGAAAGAATCCTCGCTTGCTCACTAACATCGTTTTCACTCGATTCTATTTCTTCTGAATCACTCGTTTCTTTTATCTCAATTTCTTTTTCCACTCTTTTTCTTGTTCACATTCTTTCTCTTTTTCGCTTCTCTCGATTTCTTTTAGAATCCACTCGTTTTCTCTCATGATCATCTTTTGCCTCTCTTTTCTTTCACTCTCTTTTTGTTATTTTTCTTTTTCAACGGCTTTTTCAATGACTTTCTCAATCTCTTTCAAGAATCTCTCATTTTCTCTCTTACTCGCCTCTTGCCTCTCTTTCATTTCTTTTTCTCTCATTTTTTTCTTTACAACTTGAAGATAATACAAGTGAATCAGCATGATAAGTATTTTGTTCGAAAGATGTGAAATCATTTAGATAGAGTTCACGATCAATTCTTCGAGAATGAGTCTTCGTGGATGCATACGAAGAGTTACTTGGGCTCCCTCGTTCGTTATCTCGAAAGACCTTAGACTCGAAGCTTTCTTTCTTTCTACTCGAATTTCTTGTCGAATAGGTATCACGATAGAAATCTCTTCTCGAGTAGTCATCAGATGTGTGTCTCCGTGATGTTCTTGACTCCTTTTTCTGACTTGGAACAATTTGCTTTCGTTGAACTCTTGCTCGATGGTCTAGCTTTTCTTGGACAGGCTTGATTTTTCGATCGAGCATGCACTCCATCTCTTTCAACAAATATTGAAATTCAAAGGCTGAAAACTTTTCTCGAGACATGATTAATAGATGAAAAGAAAAATGAATAAAACAAAACAGAAAATGAATACCTTACCACAAACCTCACTAGTCACTCACAAGAAAATTTTATTGGCACTCACACTCGTGTTTTACGCTCGAGAATAGGCTTTTATCTCCACTCTATTGCGTTCACAACTCTCATGCCTTTTACCTTTCTTTACCTTTCTCGTGATTTCGTAAGCAGATTCGCCAAGGCTTAAACCTTAGTCTAGGTGGTCGGTTTCAAATGGGTAACAAAGGATGATGTGATTTAAAATTGGGTAGGCTTACAAGAAAGAAATTAATTCGGGTATAGTGTGACGAAAAGGTCAAGGATGGAAGTGGATAAGAGGGTAAAAGTTTCAGGATTGAAAAATGGAGAAGGAGTAAAACTATGTTCAAATTTTCAGATTTTGTTTTATTTTTCAATTTTTTTTTGAATTTTTTTTTATTTTTTTTTGAAACTTACTTGATGAGTCACAGACTATTCCTGGAGTAATTTTGAATGCTCGTACTCCTTGTTTTTGTAGCTCTGATACCAAATGATACGATCCGCCTCGGGGTGAGTCGAGTTGTATGTGAGTTTGCCCGATCGTCTACGAAGAAGTAGCGTTCGATTTGTTCAAAAGGATGTTTTAACGTAAATAATGGCGGAAGCTATAAAGTTTTTGTAGGTTTGGTTATAATGAAACGAAAAGATGGAATTGAATGAAAATGAAAATGATCTAAAAAATAAACACGAACCAATATTAGAAAATATTGACCCAAATGTTTATAAGTTTTCAAGGTGGTCAGATGGAGAATATGAGAACCTCGACCCGCTACTTAGAAAAGTAGGAACCTTGGTATGTTTGAACGCCACACTACGAGTAGTGATAAGTTCAGTTTTCAACAAAGAAAATGGATGACACAACTAGAACACTAGGTAGCCAACAAATCTTTGAACGAAAACAGAGAAAAGTTTGCCTCACAAATTTGGCAGAATATCATTCAAAAATGTCCAAAAAGTAGTCTTCCAAAAGGCTTGGTTACAAGAATTTATAAGGCTAAAATGAGCTAGCCGAATGGTCACATAGTAAAGTGCTATTAAAGGGCTAATTATAAATTAAAGACTTTTGAAATTCTAGAGTCAATAACTCCTCTCTTCAACTAGCTGAATTAATGTTCTTAAAGGCTTGAAAAATGACTCTTGATTTTCCCTTTGGCTAGTTGAATAGACTCCAGCCACTTTAATGAAATTTGCAATGCATAAATTGTCCATTAAGTAGCAAAAAAACGTTGGGGTATTTGAACAAGCTGCTACCAGATTTTAAAGGACATGAAATGCTCCTTTAAACTTTCTTTTAATGATGCTTAATGCTTCCTTTATAACAGCCCCCTCTTTTGTAACCAAAATAACTTGAAAAGTCTCCTTTATTGAATGCGTAACAGCCTTTGTGAATTGAAAAGTCACCTGCAATTAAAACATATGTAACCGTCACATTTATTCAATTATTAAGCTTTAAACAAATTAACAACTACGTAAATAAATGAACACACACTTATGCATCATTTATTTCAACAACTAGTTAATTAAAAGAAGTATTTAATGAACTTTAACTCATGCACTGATGTGAGCTTGCCTACGAACCAAATGGAGAACGAACAAGAAGCCATTAAGCTGCCCATTGGTCCAATAACGCGAGCTAGAGCTAAACGATTCAAAGATGCTATTTTAGCAATGGTGGAACGGGTTGAAGAAAATGATAGCAAGGAGTTTAAAAACGAGCTGAACACATTCAACTTCTTTGAAGCTGAATTTCGTTCTAGCTAATTAATTTGCTGCTAGAATTTTAGACCATTTAAATAAGCATTTAAATAAGTTTCATTACAGCTTTTAAATATGTCTTAATTTATTACAAGTGTTTAATATGTTGATTTGGTTGAATTAAAGGTGTCTAGATGTCATTTAATTTGTTTGAATATATTACATGAATTAACTATGTTCAGCCGAATTAATGTGTCTTGTTTAGTACATATTTAATTCGGCTTAATGTTAATTAGTATGTTCATATTATGTTCAGCTGAATTGAGTTAAATTAATGAGGTTCATTTGTTTTATTTAGGTTCAGCCGAATGTGGAAGATGCATGGGAAAGGTTGGCCGAATGTGGTGTGCAAGATGCATGCATGTTGGATTCAATGCACCTAATGATACATGCATGAATTACATTAAAAATGGTGTGCTGATTATTGAAGTTCTCTAAGTGACCATTCGGCTAAAGAGATAGTTTTTCAAGCTGCCATTATTTCCTTCACATTGCTGGATACATTTTGGCCATTCGGTTCTTGGTGTTCACATTTTAAGGCTCTTCAAAACCGTCCATTCACACCTAATGTGGCTGTTCAAGTGCCCTCTTTATTATTGATAATTTTTCAGCAAGAGTTGCCTATTGAATGATCAATTAAGCTCATCAGCTGAATGTAGTTGCTACATGCATTCCCAAGAATCATTTGCTTAATATGGAAGCTTCATGTATGGTCACCATTCAGTCGAACCTACATTGGCCATTTTTGTTCAATGTTTGCTTAGAAACTAAGTCTAGAATATGTCCATTCGGCTACTAGGCATTAGGCTATAAATAGTTACTCATTTTCTTGTAAAAGGACTTTTGACAAATTTCTGAATGAAATATCATTTTAGTGAGGCAATTCACTCTCTTTATTCTCCAAAGCTCAAATTGACTTATCTTCAACAAGTGGCGTCAATTCTGACTTTGTTTTGAACTTATCACCATTGGTGTGGCGTTCTTCATACCGTAGGTACCTATTTTGCTAAATAGAGGGTCTCGATTTTATCCCAAATCCTTTCTTTCTTTGAAACCTTAAGCCCCGGGTCCTTATTTGCTAATAAGGGTTCGACTTGTTTTCATTGAAATATCTAGCAAACAACACTCCATCAAACTCCCTTGTTTCCCAAAGCCATTTAATTTTAAACACCAAGACTTGAATTTATTTCAAGGCCGACACTACCTAATTTCGATCGGGAAATATTACGACTCGTTATTTCATACGAAACGAGCTCGTATCAGTTGGTATCAGAGCTGGTTAATTTAGGTACGTAAATTGTAGATTCAAAAAAAAGAAATAAAAAAAAATAAAAAAAATTGAAAAAAAAATATGCATACGGTGTAGGTGCGGACGAAAAGAACGTGAAAGATCCGTAAAAAAAAAGAGAGAGTCTGGAGACATTTCAACAAATTTTTTTCTAAAATCACATTCTACACTCCTTTATACCCATTTTAGTGAATTTTCACGCTATTAAAAAAAATTCCCAATTAGTGGATCCATTTTATACGCCACATCTTAAGCCTTTCTTTCTTTCGAGCCTACCCTAAACCATACGACTTTCCCTTGCAAACCCCTTGAAGCCGACCCACAAGTGTGGATAAATCTAAGTAGCTTTTCAGAATATCGAGAGTTGGATTTGAGAGGTAAAAGGCAAGAGAGTACATCAAGATAAAAGCCGAAAATAGAGTGAAACACGAGAGGAGTGAATTCTTTTCTTGTGAGTGAATTGTGAGGTTTTTTTTTGTGGTGAGGATATTTTCTTAATTTTAATCATCATGTCAAGGAGCCCGGAACGACGAGCAACAAGTGGAGGAGCCTCGAATGCCGCTGGTGGAGGAGTTAATCTTCAACCAAGGAGAAACATTCCCGGAGGCGGAGTGCCCGATCTACAAGTTCAAGCAATCGTGCGAGAAATTTCTCGTTTGTTCCAACCTCAATTTGATTCCCTTTATGAACGAATGGAACAAATGGAGGAACGAAGCCAACGTGCGAACACCCCTCCTATTCCGAGAAGAGAGCGAGAACGTCCATGGCAACATGCAAATGATCTATATGAAGCAAGTGACGTTGAAAGTGATCGAGCTTCGCGACAAAGTGCAAGGCGACAAGGCCAACGAGCACGGGGACTAAGAGATCGAGAGAGGACCGATGATGATTTAAAAAACATTAAAATGGCGATTCTTGCTTTTCAAGGAAGGTCGGATCCCGAGGCCTATATTGAATGGGAGAAGAAGGTGGAGTTAGTTTTCGAGTGCCACAATTACTCGGAAAGCAAGAAGGTAAAGTTAGCTACTATAGAATTCTCCGAATATGCCATAATATGGTGGGATCAACTCACGATGAGCCGAAGACGCAATGGCGAACGTCCCGTGTCTACATGGGCGGAAATGAAAGCCATAATGAGAAACCGATTCATTCCTGCTTACTATCACCGGGAGTTGTATCAAAAGCTCCAAAGCTTAACTCAGGCCAACGAAGCGTGGAGGATTGCTACAAGGAAATGGAAGTGGCCATGATCCGCGCCGATGTGGAGGAAGATCGAGAAGCCACCATGGCTCGATTTCTCGCCGGCCTTAACCGAGATATTGCAAATATTGTGGAGCTACACCATTATGTCGAGGTCATTGATATGGTCCATATGGCCATAAAGGTTGAAAAACAATTAAAGAGAAAAGGTACGTTCCGTTCTTTCCCTAATACTTCTTCTACGACTAAGTGGGGGCAAGGGTCCAACAAACGAGACTTGCCGAGTCGAAATAAAGAAGTAAGTGGAGCTACCAAATTCAACAAACCGATTGCCGAATCGAGTAAAGGAAATATGGATGCCCAACCAAAGAGATCCCGAGACATCAAATGCTTCAAATGTCTTGGAAGGGGCCACATCGCAAGCCAACGCCCGAACCGAAATACGATGTTTGTTCGAGATGATGGAGAAATTGAATCCGAAAGTGAACAAGAGAACGAGGCTGTTGAACAACTCGAAGAAGAGGAAGACATCGAACAAGCCGAGAATGGAGAAATCTTGGTTGTGAAAAGAAGTCTCACTTTGCAAGGTGCCGAAAATGATCAACAACACGAAAACATCTTCCATACGCGATGTCAAGTGCAAGGTAAGATTTGTTGCGTGATAATCGATGGGGGAAGTTGTACAAATGTGGCTAGTACGTTGATGGTGGAGAAACTCGGATTGGCCACCACCAAACATCCCCATCCGTATAAACTCCAATGGCTTAACGATGGTGGAGAATTGAAGGTAACAAAACAAGTGCTCATTTCATTCACAATCGGAAAATATCAAGATGAAGTGATGTGCGACGTTGTACCGATGCATGCGGGGCATCTTCTTTTGGGACGTCCGTGGCAATTCGACAAGCGAGCAATTCATGATGGTTACACAAATCGATTCTCTTTCAAACATATGGGACAAATGGTGACTCTAGCTCCGTTATCACCGAAACAAGTGTACGAAGATCAACTCAAAATGAGGAGTTCGATTGAAAAATCAAAAGAAATCGAGAGAGAGCAAAAAATGAAAAGAATAAAGAAAAGAGTGAAGAAAAGAAGAAAAACAAAAAGATGAGTGATAAAAAAAAGAGAGTGATTCAAAAGAAAAAGAAATGAGTGATGAGATTGAAAAAAAGAATTTGTTTGTAAAAGAGAGGGAAGTTCAAAAATCGATGCTATTGAAACAACCATTGTTGGTTCTTTTGTACAAGGAGAGCTTGCTTGGCACTAACGAATTTGATGACAAATTGCCTTCTTCTATTTTGTCTGTGTTGTAAGAATTTCAAGACGTATTCCCGGAAGAAATCCCGAGTGGGTTACCACCTATTCGTGGAATTGAACACCAAATCGATCTTGTGCTGGGAGCCGCAATTCCAAACCGACCTACTTACCGGAGCAATCCTGAAGAGACGAAAGAATTACAAAAGCAAGTAAATGAACTCCTTGAAAAGGGCTATGTGCGTGAAAGCCTTAGTCCATGCGCCGTGCCTGTTTTACTAGTTCCGAAGAAGGATGGAACGTGGAGGATGTGCGTGGACTGCCGTGCTATAAACAAAATAACTATCAAGTATCGTCATCCTATACCACGATTGGATGATATGCTTGACGAGCTAAGTGGCGCGAGTTTATTTTCAAAAATCGACCTTAAGAGCGGTTATCACCAAATACGGATGCGTAAGGGAGATGAGTGGAAGACTGCGTTCAAAACGAAGCATGGGCTTTACGAATGGCTCGTTATGCCATTTGGCTTAACGAACGCCCCAAGCACATTCATGAAGCTTATGAATCACGTTTTAAGACCTTTTATTGGTAGATTTTGCATAGTATACTTCGACGATATATTGATCTATAGTAAAAATTTGGATGAACATATTTTACATTTAAAATCTGTTTTGGAAGTATTGAGAAAAGAAACCTTGTATGCTAATTTGAAGAAATGTGATTTCTGCACTAACAAGGTTGTGTTTTTAGGTTTTGTTGTTAGCTCGGAGGTTCTTGAAGTCGATCAAGAGAAGATCAAGGCGATTCAAGAATGGCCCCGTCCGACGAATGTCTCCCAAGTCCGAAGTTTCCATGGACTAGCAAGTTTTTACCGTCGATTCGTGCCAAATTTCAGCACCTTAGCCGCACCTTTAACCGGGGTTATTCGTAAGAATTCCAACTTCATTTGGGGAGAGGAACAAGAAAAATCCTTTTTGAAAATTAAAGATTGTCTAACTCATGCATCGTTATTAGCTTTGCCTAACTTTGATAAAACTTTCGAGTTAGAATGTGATGCATCAGGTTTAGGCATTGGAGCTGTGTTGATGCAAGATGGTCGTCCTATTGCCTATTTTAGCGAGAAACTGAATGGTGCTGTCTTAAACTATCCAACATATGACAAGAAGCTCTATTCATTGATCCGAGCCTTAGAAACGTGGCAACACTATCTTTGGCCCAAGGAATTCGTTATACACACCGATCATGAGTCCTTGAAGTATTTAAAGGGGCAACACAAGTTGAATAAGCGACACGCTAAGTGGGTAGAATTTCTCGAATCTTTTCCCTACGTTATTAAATATAAGAAAGGTAAGGAAAACGTAGTGGCTGATGCACTATCTCGAAGCTAGGTTTGGCCATGGGATGCATGAAACTCCCAAAGGGTGTCTTTTGGCCGAATAGGTGCTTAGGAAACTCCAAGGGTCCTCCCACATGCATCGGTTGTACATGGAACTTGGAAGGGGCCTTGAACCTAGCCGTACATGCACTTGCATTGATTACCCCCCATTCATGCATGTGTGCCGTCCAAGGGAGATGCACCTTTCAATATGCATTAACCTTCCATGTACATGAATGTATGTCCTCCAAAAATTGAACCGGTCCATGCATGTATCCTCCCGTTCAATGAACTTTCCCGTTCATTCACCTTGCATTAAACGCCATGAATGTATCTTCCAAATTCGGCTAACCTACAAAATTAAATAACATAATTAAATAACACACAACTATTCATATAATTATAATTTAAAATAATAACTAAATAACTTAATATCACTAACTAAATTTGAACACAATAATTATAAGTCAACTTATAATAAATTCAGCTAGCTCAAATAGTCAAAAACACTTAGTGAGCTAAATTGAGCTAGGGAATTCGGCATGAGCTGTAACAAACTTAGTTATAAGCTAGATTAATACTTAATTTATTGAAATGAAAAAGGAATGAGCTGAAACGAGCTAAATTCGAGCTCAAATGAGCTAAAACGAGCTTAAGTGAGCTGATGGTAACTGAATGGAGCATGGGGGAGCTGAAAAAGAGCTAAGGTCGGATGGCAAAATGGTGCATGGAGTCTTCAAGGAGTTATTCTTAGCTCCTCCAACGTTATAGAGCTGGTTATCATCCCAAATGCGCATCACAAAGGCTAATATAGCATCTTGAAGTTGCTTGGTTTGAGCTCGGGTCATGGGACCTTTTGGCAGCTCAATAGATCCTTGGTGTGCATTCGAGGATGCCCCGGGTGTGCTCACATCACAGCCGCTTTCATTCCCTCGGCACTCGCCAAAATGACGCCTACCACATTGCGAGCATTCTGGCCTATTTGGTTGAGTGCTACCAACACTTGTGACTGAAGTGGTCTGGGCTCTAGAAGTTGTGTTCTATTGGTTCTTGTTCCTATTTGAATACCTCACCGAAGCATTTGATCGGGTAGTGAACTCTCTTAATCTTTGGGATGAGGACTGATGTGATTTCCCCATTTATCTCTTCTTTGAATCTTGTGACTCAAAAGCCGCTTTCCACTTTTCTCTAATCAACTCTTTAGCCATACAGGCTCTTTCAACAAGTGCCACAAACTCCCACAGGTCTAAGATGCCCACAAACACTAGGATATCTTCATTGAGGCCGTTCTCAAACCTCTTACACATGATGGCTTCTGTAGACATGCACTCCTGTGCATACTTACTAAGCCTCAAAAACTCACGTTCATATTCCGTTACTAACATTCGACCTTGCTTTAGCTCTAGAAATTCTTTCCTCTTTTGGTCTATGAATTTTTGGTTAATATACTTTTTCTGAAATTCCTCCTAAAACAATTCCCACGTGATCTTCTCTCGGTACGATGGACACGAGAGTGTTCCACCACTGATAAGATGAATCCCGTAGGAGTGACACTGCGCATTTCACGTACTCTTCAGGAATGCATGATTGTTCATCAAATACCCTAATGGTATTTTCTAGCCAAAACTCTGCTCTCTCCGGGTTATCATCTATGCTAGCCTACAATTCTTCTGCCCCTTGTTTCCAGATCTTCTCTCTTCTAAACAGGTCCACACCTTACGGAGCTACCGGGGCATACTAAGGAATCGGAGGAGGTGGGGGAGGTGGAGTGTTTGGATTCATACAAACAAACTCCGTGTACCAAGCATCCATCATTCGGAGATAGGCTTCTCTAGCCTCTTCGCCTTGGCCCATAGTTACAGGCTCACTCTCTACTGGCGCGGTCCCTTCGACGAGAACCAGTGCGTTACTCTCTACGTCATCTGCCGTGGATCTATCTGGATTCATTTACTATATGAAACATAATTTATAATCGTCAAAGATCATCACACTATCAATATACAGTTATGGCATGTATAGCTAGACTCGTACTCTTGCTAGGTTAGTCCTAGAATGACTAAAGCATAGCTCTGATACCACTTAATGTAACACCCCATACCTGTAACCTAGGCCGAGGCGGAGTACAAGGCATTACCTTTATTAGATCTCATGCATACAAACAATCTCAAGTCATCAAGACTCGATCCAAATTAAACTTTTTCAATTTTGACTTTAAACTTCTTATTATGGGCCTATGAGCCACAAATTGACCGTTGAAAACCATTTGGGACTATACCAAGTCCTTAAACCAACTATGAAAATTTTGTCCTTAAAATAGGGTACACGCCCGTGTGGAAAGGCAACGCGCCCGTGTGACCAACTCGACATGGTTGTGTTGATGGCCTGTGTGGCCCACATGGCCTAAGCACCTTGGGACACGCCCGTGTCCCACACCCGTGTAGAATTAATTTCTAATTCACACCTACAGGGGTTTTCACACGGCCAAACACACGCCCATGTCATTGACCCGTGTCCCTCATACGGCCACGACACGCCTGTGTCCTAGCCCGTGTGTAAAAACTTGGGTATTCTATTTGACATCAGCATTCCCAAATTGACACATGGCCATGGCACACGCCCATGTACTAGGCCGTGTCCTCTACACGGCTGAGACACATGGCCGTGTCTCTGCCCGTGTGTTTATTACCATGCATACTGACTTGAAATTTCTACATGCAGGGGGCACACGGCCGAACTACACGCCCATGGGGCAGACCGTGTGTCACACACAGCCTAGACACACGCCCATGTGTCTACCCGTGTAGACAATATAAGGTTATATACCAAGCCTCATTGCCACCCTTACTTGCTTATTTCCATACAAATTCCAACCAATGCTAAAAGAAGCACAATTTCTAAAATCAAATCAACCATAATAGACATTCATTCCACCGTGATAATGCATCTTTTATAAATTCCAAAATGAAGGTTAGCCATCATTCAAGGCATAATACAAATTTAAGGGCTTTCAACCCAAGCCAACGCATTTGTCCAATTCTCAAAAACACAAAATAATAAAGTCTAAGTCCTATACATGCCATATTCAAAAATATAAATCCAACTATACTAAATGCTTCGGTTGATAGTGTGATCAATATCTCTGAGTTCTAGTGATCCTTGAGTTAGATAGGCGGAACTGTAAGGAGATGGAAAGGAAAGGGAGTAAAATAAAAGCTTAGTAAGTTGCATATAAGTAAGTACTCAACAACAACATTTTATCAATGATCCACATACTCATGATACTAAGTTAGGCATAGGCATAACTTACTCATTACCATTCATACTAGTCACATATTGTTCAATGAGGACATATCTCATATGTACCAATTAGGTACTTGTACCACTCACAACAAGGTCATACTTTCCTCATTAGCTTAGAACATAACATTCACCGTTGAACCATTTGGGACACTACCGGATATTCATTAAACCTCAGATGTGGGTAAGGTGCCAATGCCTTGTCCCAGACATGGTCTTACACTAGCTCATATCTCAAGTCGATGCCATGTCCCAAACATGGTCTTACACTAACTATCATCTTGTAGCCGATGCATGTCCCAAACATGTCTTACACTAGCTCTCGTCTCAATACCGATGCCATGTCCCAGACATGGTCTTACACTGGCTCTCATAATGTGGCCGATGCATGTCCCAAACATGTCTTACACTAGCCAACAATAACCCAT
Organism: Gossypium hirsutum; assembly: GCF_007990345.1. Lineage (NCBI taxonomy): Eukaryota > Viridiplantae > Streptophyta > Magnoliopsida > Malvales > Malvaceae > Gossypium > Gossypium hirsutum. The sequence continues at coordinate 35,546,498 of NC_053435.1, read as the reverse complement.
ATGTCACGACATGAATATCCGATTAATTTCCTAGGTTCAAAAAAGAACTCTACTATCTTTATTACAATCATGCTATCTCAATTCCACAATCAAGCAATCCATGGTATATTAATTCAAATACAATTCAACTCATACATTAGTAATGTAGTTGTATTATTTATATACAACTTACCTCAGATTACAAAACGTATACGACTAGTCGGTTTAGTCGACTTGCTTGGCTTTCCCCCGGTTTAGGTTTGGATTTGACAATTCGTGATCTATATTAGCAAAATACACTCATTTAGTCACTAAACTATGTTAAGCAATTAAAAACTCACATCTTCGATAAAATGACCATTTTGCCCCTAAACTTTGGCAAAATGACCATTTTACCCCTATGCTCAAAAATTGATTTTTATCAAATTTCTACGCATCTTAAGCTTAGCTGAACTCTTTTTACTCCTATAGAAACCCCAAATTCTCTCTATTTCACACATTTATCATTCATTTTACAACTTGTGCAAAATGGTCCCTTTAGGTGTTTTCATAGTAACACCTTTCACAAAAGTTGTCTATTACACAACTAAGACTCATATTCTTCCATAAAATTTCATGGAACACCCTAAATTCTCTCATGGAGATACCCTAGGCTTTCAACCATTTTGCAAGATAGTCCCCTCATTTGTAAGCTCATGCTTCTAGGGTCTCAAAAATGTAAAAATCATTAAGAGAAACTATCAAAATCACTTACTTGAGAGGGCTCAAAGTTGCTGAAATTTTTTAATCTTTCAAACCCCTACAATGGCTGATATTTTCGGCTAAGAAGAGAGAAAAATGATAGCTTTTCCCTTTTGTTTTATTAAAAAGACAACTAGTCAAAATTGGTGACCTAAGCTTCACCTAATTTTGACCTTCTCTCCAATTTGTCCCCCATGGCCATCTATGCTTTCTTTTAAGGGACTAATTGCCCTTTAAAGACCCTGAATTTTGGTTCTCTAGCTATTTAACACCCTTAGCTATCAATTCAAGACTTTTGCACTTTATGCGATTTAGTCCTTTTTCACAATTATGCTCACAAATGTTAAAATTAACTCACCAAATTTTTCATGCACTCCTATAATCATACTATGACTCTAAAATAGTAATAAAATAATTTACTGACTCTGGATTTATGGTCTCAAGACCACTATTTGATACGAGTCACAAAGGCCCAACCCAAGCTTAAGAAGGTGATGGGCTCAAATCAAGAAAATCAAGATTCACTTTCTTGTTTTCAAGAAAATCAAGAAATCGAATCTTGGCCCAATTTTGCTGTTCGGAGCGATTTCAAGAATCAAGAAAATCAAGATTTCAAATCTTGGAAATCTTGGTCCAAGAAACCGAATCTTGCAGCCAAAGCGCGTTGGATCTCCATTACGAGCGTCAACGACCCAATTTCGGTAGGAGATGGATCACAAGCCCAAATTTTTAAAGGGGAGGCCCAATAAGCAAATCCAGCCCAATCAAGAAATTTCTTCATACTTAGTTGAAAATCAGGCCAAAATGTCAAAGGGCCCAATTTGTAAACATCTTACTTGTTTAATTTAATTTTTTAATCTTTAGGAGCATTACATGTAAAATTCGGCCCAAAACAGCCCATATAAGTGTATGGCCGAATTTACCTTGTTATTTTAATAATTAGGTTTAATTTTTATTAGTACTTGTGAGATTAGGATTTGTTGGAGGCCTATATAAGCATTGGCCAGCCACCCTTTGTAAAGACATCTTATTATTATTTTTTTCTATCAAATTTCAGATTTGTTGAGTGCAGAATTTTCTTTGGGGTTTTCTCCAAGAATTCTCTCTTGAGTTTTCTTTAGAAGTTGTTTTAACAATCTTTTGATTGTGGGAGCCATCTTCAACCTTCTTCTTGCCATCGATATTCTTTGGAGGGGAGATTAGAGCCGTTTGAAGAGATTTGTGAAATCTTTCGGGATTTCAAGGATCTTTAGGACTTATCCTTTAATTCTTGCTGTTTTCGATTTCTTTCTTTACTTTTCTTTGCTGATACTTGTGTCGATTTCTCATCTAATATTTTGCTGTTCTTGTTTGTTTTCCAGCATTGATTAAACTCAAGATCTCATCGTTTAAGTTGTTCTCCTATTGGCAGCACCCATTCGAACCCAAAAATCCCCAATTCCTAGGGTTTGGCCGATTGGATTTCTTTCAATTTGGGAATCAATTGTTTGCTGGAAATTGGGCATTCTTGGTCGAATCAATTCCTTGGCAGATTCGCATCTTTTCTTTCTTCTCAATTTCGTTTGATTCATCGATTCTATTTCTTTTCTTCTTGCTGCTCTTTTAATTGAATTTGGGAATTTTAAATTCAAATCTGATTCGTTTAATCTTAATCTTTGTTTTTGATTTCAGATCTGTTCGTCTAGGATCTTTCGTAGGAGTTTCTCGTGACTTGGCAACTTGATCTTGGTCCGCGTGCATTCCCTTTATCATTTGGTATCAGATTTTGGGCATTTTGGGTGTTCTTGGTTGATTTCTAAACTGATCTCTATTTTTTAAAGCATAAACAGCAGTTTTACCCAAAAAATTGTTCAAAAAAAATTCATTTGAGTGGGTAAACATTGTCCGATTGATCTGAAATTTTACATACATGTTTTTGGCACTGTGATTGAATATAAAAAAATTATTCCCGCAAAAAAATCAGTCAAAAAAGTCAAAAAAATCAAAAAATACCAAATTCAATAAAAATTTTAAAAAAAGATTCAGCGGGTTGAATTTGGTGCCCAAAATTTCCAGATCAAAAATTCAATATATAAGGACACTCCATATTTAATTTCGTGATTTTTGGAGATCGGGAACACCTTGAACGAAGTTGTCAAGTTACTCCGCAGTTTTTCGGGTTTTCTGTTTTCAGCAATTTTTATTGATTCTTAGCTGTAGGTTTTCATTTGTTTACCTTTATTCTTCCTTTACGTTATCTAACACCTTCTTGTTTCTTGTGTTAGTAGGATTTAAACGTGTGCACAACTTCTTCCTCGGTGCAACACGAATCAATTGGTGTCTCGTCAGTTTTTGGCATCCTAGTGCAAATTAGATTCTTTGGTAGTTTGGTTCACACTCTCTAATTGGTTGATATAAACTCTGATAAAGAACTCACAAGATTGAATTCGACCTCATTGAGAATTTGATTTTTTTCTTTTTGAGTGATTAACGGTGAGGTTTGATAACTTTTATTTTTGAGTGTTGAGTGTTTTACAGGTTTTAAAAAAAATGTCTACAGGTGATAATAATAGTGACATATTTAAAAAATTCCAACAACAGTTGGATGAACAGGCTGCTACTCTTCGAGCTTTGACTGCTACCATCAATGAGGTGCAATTGAATCAAAAACATCAATATCGAGATCCAATTAAGGAAGATAGGGATCCATAGGTGCAGCCCTCAACGTGTCCCTAGAATGGATGATGATTTTCATGATCGTGGACAATCATCTTTGGCAAAACCAAAGAGCGAGCAGCAACGAGAACATCTCTTTCATACTCACTGCCATGTACAAGGTAAGCTTTGTAGAGTTATTATTGATGGTGAAAGTTGCTCGAACATAGCCAGCACGACGATGGTGGAAAAGCTTTGCTTAACCACTACCAAGCATCCACAACCTTATCAACTACAAGGGCTTAGCAACGAAGGCCAATTTAGGGTCACTCAACAAGTGCGCATTGCCTTTTCTATTGGTAAGTATCAAGACGAAGTTGTGTGCGACGTAATGCCTATTCAAGCCTGCCATTTGTTACTAGGAGAACCATGGCAACTGGATCGAAAAGTCACTCACGATGGTCGTACCAATAGGTATTCTTTCAAGCATCAAGGAAAGAAACTTACCTTAGTGCCGCTCACTCCGGAACAAGTCCATGAGGACCAAATCAAACTGAAAAATTCTGTTAAAACAAGTGAGGAAAAAGAAAAAGAGAATGAAAAAGAGCAAAAAGAGATTGAGAGTGAAAAGGAATGTGAAACAGAAAAGAAAATTGAAAAAGAAGTTTAAGAAAGAAGAGAAAATGAGTTAGAAAAAGAAACAAAAGAAAAAGACGAGGAAAGGCTAGTGAGGAATGTTTCCACTAACCAAGATATGAATTTTTTCTTGTGTTGCTACTTTTCAGGTTCCCGAAAGATCGAAAGATAACTTTCAACTTCAATACCTCTCAAATGAAAGACGCTTTCATACGATCAACTTAGGCAAAGATGAAATCACACTACATGATCCCGAAGGTGATGTGATCTCAATCGCATCATGTTGTGGCACCACTCGTTGCTATCATGATTGGCCTAAACACGAGGGCCCCAAGTGCAAGATGAAGCTCAATCTCAGCTCAACAAGCTCAATCTTAGTTTTTCCCAGCTCGATTTAGCTCACATGAGATTAATTTAGCTTACTTTAGCTCGTTTGAGCTTGGCTTAAGTTTATTTCAACTCATTTATTTTAATGTCTGAATAAATTAAGTAATTTATTAATTTAGCTTAAATTACTACAGCTCATAATTATGTTTTGACTTATTACATGTTTTAAATGTGTCTTGGCCGAATTTAATATGTCTTGTTAAGACTTTATTAAATTTGTCTAATTTAATTTATGTTTAATTAGTGTGTCTAAATTATATTAATGTTTGTTCAGCTAAATTTTATGTGATTTAATTTTGGTTCATGTGTTTTTGTAGGTGAGCTGAATTTGGAGAGTAATTAAACAAGGTTCATGCATGATAGGTTCAATGTATGGGAGTGTGCATGCACAATTGAGGTTCAATGGATGGCATTTAAAGGAGCACATGCATTTGGGACGTTCATGCAAGAGGGAGTTGCTAAAAGTTCATGTATTTGAAGATTCATGGATCATATTTATGGGGGGAAAATACATGGGACGTTTCATGCATGATTCATGCATTTTCAAGATGACCATTCAAGTATTTTAGGCACATTAATGCCTCATTCAGCCAAGGGAGATGTAGGATCATTAAAGAGCTGCACATTCATGGAATTATGGAGATTCTTCAAGGCTAAGGATGCATGAATGCATCAAGTGAAGCATCATGATGGTTCGGCCAATTCATGTACCATCTTCAAGCATGAACTGGATTTTAATGCTATTTGTGTGAACATGTTAAATACCTGTGTGAACAGAATTTAAGTTAGTGTGAACAACATAGATGCCGAATATCAATAGGCATTTTAGGCTTATAAATAGTTTATTTTGTTTATTGTAAAAGGTTACAGAATTTGATCAATTAAACTTAATAGAACTTTTGTTCTTGTGAGGTTACCTCCTCTCTTCTTTCGTTCGAGTCTCGAAGCGACTTATCTAGCTTGCTAGTGGTGTCAATCCGAACTCCATTGAACTTATCACCGAATCGGTGTGGCGTTCAACCATCTTCCTATACCTTTGGTTCTTACCTCCATATAGGTAACGGGTCAAGGTCCGCTTCTATCCTTCATCAAAATTCACCTTAAGCAATATAAGACTCGGGGCAATACTTTACATAGTATTGAATCGTTCTTAATACTTAAGTTCATTTTTTTCATCTCCATCCTATTTATTAAATATAAACTTTATTTTTTTTTATTAAACCGAACCTACAAAATATCCGAATTTAGCCTATCTTTTGAACCCTTTTAAAAGTCTTCCGCTTAAACTGAAAACAATCTTCATCTTAAAACAATTTCGAACGAACTTCTCGTCGACGATCGGGCAATCAAGTGAATCGACTCAATCAACCGAGCCGGATCACATCATTTGGTATCAGAGCTACTAAAACGAGGAATGCCGACGTTCGTAATAAGGCCGCAAGTAGGTTCGAAACGTGAAAAAAAATCAAAAAAAAAATTTGAGTTGTAATTTAATTTTTTTCCCTTGTATTTAGCTTACTATTGTATTGGAGTAACAAAAAAATCAAAAAAAATTTGAAAAAAAATTGATTGAAAAAAAAATTCAAAAAAAAGTGAAAAAAATCGAGCAAAAAAAAAGGTGACTAAAAAAATCAAGTTAAAAAAAATGAAAAGTCTTGCGAGTTTTTATCTCTTATTTGCTCCGATCATCAAGTTTCCCTTCCTAGCATTATTTACCCATCCCAACGCCACACTTAGCCTTGATTTTATTTTGTTTAGCCTACCATACACCCACATCATTCCTTTGTAACCTATTTTGAAACCGACCCTCAAGTAGCAAATTAAGTCTATCGAGACGAATTACGAAATTGTGAGACGAGGTCGAGAGGTAAAAGGCACGTGTGTTTTACATCAAAGAAAAAGCCATTAAAGAGTGTAAACACGAGTGGAGTGTTATCCAATTTTCATTGTGAGTGAAACGTGAGATTTTTGTGGTGAGGTATTTACTTTCTATTTTATTTTAATCATTTTTTTTAAAAAAAAAACATGTCACAAGAATTTTCCGAATCAGATTTCCAATATTTGAAGTAAGAGATACGTAGAATTGTGAAATCAAATTTTGATAAATTGCATGATAGATTGGATCGAATAGAGACAAGAGCCCAACAAAAGCAAATTTCATCGAGTCATGAGACGGAGTTAAGATCATCCCGACGACACTACTCGACAAGAAACTCTTATCAAGACGTTTATTCAACAAGGCGTACGAGACCAAGAGTAGCAAACTCCGAGTTTGAGTCCTTCCGAGATGATAAACGAAAAAGTAAACGTGTCTCTACAAGTGCCTCAATTTATTCATCTACAAAGGATTATTTACGAAGAGGCGAACGTGCTTCAAGAGTGTCAAAGTACTCGGCTACGGAAGATCTATCACAAAGAGAAGATTGCCATTTGTGTGAAGAACCCTTTTCTTATTCTCAACAAAAGGTTTCTCTTTTTGATGATTTATACTTTTGTAATGAAATCGAAACATCATGTGAAAAAGAAAAAGAGTGTGAGCGAGAAAATGAAAAAGAAAAAGAAATGAAAGAAAAAGAAGATGAGTGTGAGATAGAAAAGAAAATTGAAAATGAGATTGAGAATAAAAACGAGTGCGAAAAAGAAAAGGAAACCGAAAAAGAGAGTGAGATTGAAGGAAGAAACGAGAGTGAAGAAGAAAGGAGTGTTGTTACTAACCATCCTATGAATTTTCCTTGTTTTGTTTCTACTTTTCAGGTTTCTCGAAATCCCATCGATCAATTTCAACTTCAATATTTTCTAAGGAGAAATGATTTCGATTAGTCGAGAAAGGTAAGATCGTAGATGACCCTAGTTCACAAGTGCTTAAAGGTAAGCCATGTAAGGGAGCTACTGTATTTGAGTCTTCTCAATCTTACTTGATTCTTGATGACGAGATTAGCAAAGACTTAGTTTGTGAGAAAGTTTTTCATCTTGATCTGATTGGAAATCATAATTTGATTGTTGATAAATGTGTTTTACATAGTAATGTGAAATATCTTTCTGCTCATGAGCCTATCATTGTCAAGATTGATCAAGAAGTAAGTCCAGGTAAGCCCGAACAAAATTTTGAATTGTGTGATGAAAAGTTGACATCTAATCTGTGTGCTTGTGATGATCATGTGAATTATCTAAATTGTGGTGTGAACTTTTCTTGTTTACGTGTGCGAATGAAATATGAAGGATTTGATTGCTCGAATGTATGTATGCCTAACTCCTATTTGCTTGACATGTGTGAAGTCTTGGTGAAGAAGAAATTTTTGTTGCGTTGCGAAACGACCAATGAAAATCGCGTTTTTAAACCCGGGATATACATTCCTAAGTTAACGTCAAGCCAAGCAAGAGGAAGCTTTATTTTTGACCCCGGAGATTATTATTCTTTGTTCTTGTTAAAAGGGTTTGGATTTTGCAATTTTGATTTTCGAGATTATGCTTTTCGACTGACTTGTGATTTAGGTTTGTGTCCATTGGAGAAAAAGGTAAGAACGGTTTTTACTTTTGATCCCGGCACTGGTTCATTGGTTCAATTTTTGCATAAGATCTTAAGAAGACCTTTTGAACTTATAAACCATGGTGTCACTAATCTATTTAATTTTTGTGTAGGTGACACTTCGAAGTGGTTCCCTCCTAAAGAGGGAGGGTATAAACATAAATTGTGTCCTACTCAAGGCATGTCTGATTTCCAGGTTTTTGGGAGCAACTATGCCAATTCCATCGACAAAGGGGCTGGTGACGATGTAAAATTTTTTTTGAGAAAATGGCCCGATTTGAAGACAAATCGTCTTCAAGAGGGAGGGTATGATGTGATCTCAATCGCATCATGTTGTGGCACCACTCGTTGCTATCATGATTGGCCTAAACACGAGGGCCCCAAGTGCAAGATGAAGCTCAATCTCAGCTCAACAAGCTCAATCTTAGTTTTTCCCAGCTCGATTTAGCTCACATGAGATTAATTTAGCTTACTTTAGCTCGTTTGAGCTTGGCTTAAGTTTATTTCAACTCATTTATTTTAATGTCTGAATAAATTAAGTAATTTATTAATTTAGCTTAAATTACTACAGCTCATAATTATGTTTTGACTTATTACATGTTTTAAATGTGTCTTGGCCGAATTTAATATGTCTTGTTAAGACTTTATTAAATTTGTCTAATTTAATTTATGTTTAATTAGTGTGTCTAAATTATATTAATGTTTGTTCAGCTAAATTTTATGTGATTTAATTTTGGTTCATGTGTTTTTGTAGGTGAGCTGAATTTGGAGAGTAATTAAACAAGGTTCATGCATGATAGGTTCAATGTATGGGAGTGTGCATGCACAATTGAGGTTCAATGGATGGCATTTAAAGGAGCACATGCATTTGGGACGTTCATGCAAGAGGGAGTTGCTAAAAGTTCATGTATTTGAAGATTCATGGATCATATTTATGGGGGGAAAATACATGGGACGTTTCATGCATGATTCATGCATTTTCAAGATGACCATTCAAGTATTTTAGGCACATTAATGCCTCATTCAGCCAAGGGAGATGTAGGATCATTAAAGAGCTGCACATTCATGGAATTATGGAGATTCTTCAAGGCTAAGGATGCATGAATGCATCAAGTGAAGCATCATGATGGTTCGGCCAATTCATGTACCATCTTCAAGCATGAACTGGATTTTAATGCTATTTGTGTGAACATGTTAAATACCTGTGTGAACAGAATTTAAGTTAGTGTGAACAACATAGATGCCGAATATCAATAGGCATTTTAGGCTTATAAATAGTTTATTTTGTTTATTGTAAAAGGTTACAGAATTTGATCAATTAAACTTAATAGAACTTTTGTTCTTGTGAGGTTACCTCCTCTCTTCTTTCGTTCGAGTCTCGAAGCGACTTATCTAGCTTGCTAGTGGTGTCAATCCGAACTCCATTGAACTTATCACCGAATCGGTGTGGCGTTCAACCATCTTCCTATACCTTTGGTTCTTACCTCCATATAGGTAACGGGTCAAGGTCCGCTTCTATCCTTCATCAAAATTCACCTTAAGCAATATAAGACTCGGGGCAATACTTTACATAGTATTGAATCGTTCTTAATACTTAAGTTCATTTTTTTCATCTCCATCCTATTTATTAAATATAAACTTTATTTTTTTTTATTAAACCGAACCTACAAAATATCCGAATTTAGCCTATCTTTTGAACCCTTTTAAAAGTCTTCCGCTTAAACTGAAAACAATCTTCATCTTAAAACAATTTCGAACGAACTTCTCGTCGACGATCGGGCAATCAAGTGAATCGACTCAATCAACCGAGCCGGATCACATCAGAAGGTAAGCGAGGTAAGGAAATTTTAGAAACCGAGTCCAGTGCAGATTTGAAAATTATTAATAAAACTTTTGGTGACTTAGTTCTTAAAAGATCCCCTCATTTTGATCCGATTAATTGTTACTCTTCGATTGTGGTTGATAAAGTCATTATGAAAAGAAGCGTGATTTGTTATTCTCTTGATTTACCTTGTGTAAAATCCTCGAATTTGTCCAAATCTGTTTTGGAGAATAAGGTAACGAAATTTTCCAAATTTGTTTTCAATTTATATTCGTGCCTTAAACAGTTTATGTGGTTGTACATGAAGTTTGAGTTCCATTTGACAAAGGTTAACTCAACAACGGAGATTCGACTACACTATGCCCCGATGAGCGAAGGTTTGTTTTAAATGAAAAAGGTAAAATCGACCATTATTCTTTTGCTTATCAAGGTAAGATGCTTGAAACCTTTGAAACACTTTTGTACTCCTCGGATAGCGGCAAAGATCGTGTTGATGAACACTTAGATCGAAACGTGCTTGACTGTCCTATTTTATTTATTGATGATAAATCTATTTTGATGGTTGATAAAAAGATTCTTGTTTTTGATAATGCATGTGTGAGTGAATCTATAGACCGTCGATTAATGCATGGTAATCTGAATCTATCCATTCACATGCGTTATACCTGTTCTATTATGCTTATAATTGGACTACAAGCTTGTTTGTGTTGCTATTTACTATTTCATGGCTATTCTTTTCAGTGGACTCAATTGCCATTAGTCCCGTTCGATCGAGGAAAATCGAGTTCATTTGATTTTTAGATTCGAGGACGAATCTTTTTGAGGAAGGGGGGAATGATACGAGTCACAAAGGCTGATATAAGGTTGCGCGCGGACCAAGATCGAGTTGCCAAGTCACGAGAAACTCCTACGAAAGCTCTAAACGAACAGATCTAAAATCAAAAACAAAGATTAAGATTAAACCGAATCAGATTTGAATTTAAAATTCCCAAATTCAATTAAAAGAGCAGCAAGAAGAAAAGAAATAGAATCGATGAATCAAACGAAATTGAGAAGAAAGAAAAGATGCGAATCTGCCAAGGAATTGATTAAACCAAGAATGCCCAATTTCCAGCAAACAATTGATTCCCAAATTGAAAGAAATCCAATCGGCCAAACCCTAGGAATTGGGGATTTTTGGGTTCGAATGGGTGCTGCCAATAGGAGAACAACTTAAACGATGAGATCTTGAGTTTAATCAATGCTGGAAAACAAACAAGAACAGCAAAATATTAGATGAGAAATCGGCACAAGTATAAGCAAAGAAAAGTAAAGAAAGAAATCGAAAACAGCAAGAATTAAAGGATAAGTCCTAAAGATCCTTGAAATCCTGAAAGATTTCACAAATCTCTTCAAACGGCTCTAATCTCCCCTCCAAAGAATATCGATGGCAAGAAGAAGGTTGAAGATGGCTCCCACAATCAAAAGATTGTTAAAACAACTTCTAAAGAAAACTCAAGAGAGAATTCTTGGAGAAAACCCCAAAGAAAATTCTGCACTCAACAAATCTAAAATTTGATAGAAAAAATAATAATGAGATGTTTTTACAAAGGGTGGCTGGCCAATGCTTATATAGGCCTCCAACAAATCCTAATCTAATTAGAAAACTTAAAAAATTTAAACTTAATTAAAAAAACAAAGGAAAATTCGGCCATGCATCCTATTGGGCTGTTTTGGGCCGAATTTAACATGTGATATTCCTAAAACTTAAAAATTAACTTAAACAACTAAAATGTTTACAAATTGGGCCCTTTGACATTTTGGCCTGATTTTCAACTAAATAAGTATGGATTTCTTGATTGGGCTGGGAATTTGCTTATTGGGCCTCGCCTTTAAGAGTTTGGGCTTGTGATCCATCTCCTACCGAAATTGGGTCGTTGACGCTCGTAATGGAGATCCAACGCGCTTTGGCTGCAAGATTCGGTTTCTTGGACCAAGATTTCCAAGATTTGAAATCTTGATTTTCTTGATTCTTGAAATCGCTCCGAACAGCAAAATTGGGCCAAGATTCGATTTCTTGATTTTCTTGAAAACAAGAAAGTGAATCTTGATTTTCTTGATTTGAGCCCATAACCTTCTTAAGCTTGGGTTGGGCCTTTGTGACTCGTATCATTCCCCCCTTCCTCAAAAAGATTCATCCTCGAATCTAAAAATCAAATGAACTCGATTTTCCTCGATCGAACGGGACTAATGGCAATTGAGTCCACTGAAAAGAATAGCCATGAAATAGTAAATAGCAACACAAACAAGCTTGTAGTCCAATTATAAGCATAATAGAACAGGTATAACGCATGTGAATGGATAGATTCAGATTACCATGCATTAATCGACGGTCTATAGATTCACTCACACATGCATTATCAAAAACAAGAATCTTTTTATCAACCATCAAAATAGATTTATCATCAATAAATAAAATAGGACAGTCAAGCACGTTTCGATCTAAGTGTTCATCAACACGATCTTTGCCGCTATCCGAGGAGTACAAAAGTGTTTCAAAGGTTTCAAGCATCTTACCTTGATAAGCAAAAGAATAATGGTCGATTTTACCTTTTTCATTTAAAACAAACCTTCGCTCATCGGGGGCATAGTGTAGTCGAATCTCCGTTGTTGAGTTAACCTTTGTCAAATGGAACTCAAACTTCATGTACAACCACATAAACTGTTTAAGGCACGAATATAAATTGAAAACAAATTTGGAAAATTTCGTTACCTTATTCTCCAAAATAGATTTGGACAAATTCGAGGATTTTACACAAGGTAAATCAAGAGAATAACAAATCACGCTTCTTTTCATAATGACTTTATCAACCACAATCGAAGAGTAACAATTAATCGGATCAAAATGAGGGGATCTTTTAAGAACTAAGTCACCAAAAGTTTTATTAATAATTTTCAAATCTACACTGAACTCGGTTTCTAAAATTTCCTTACCTCGCTTACCTTCGGGATCATGTAGTGTGATTTCATCTTTGCCTAAGTTGATCGTATGAAAGCGCCTTTCATTTGAGAGGTATTGAAGTTGAAAGTTATCTTTCGATCTTTCGGGAACCTGAAAAGTATCAACACAAGAAAAATTCATATATTGGTTAGTGAAAACATTCCTCACTAGCCTTTCCTCGTCTTTTTCTTTTGTTTCTTTTTCTAACTCATTTTCTCTTCTTTCTTCAACTTCTTTTTCAATTTTCTTTTCTGTTTCACATTCCTTTTCACTCTCAATCTCTTTTTGATGTGAGCTTGCCTACGAACCAAATGGAGAACGAACAAGAAGCCATTAAGCTGCCCATTGGTCCAATAACGCGAGCTAGAGCTAAACGATTCAAAGATGCTATTTTAGCAATGGTGGAACGGGTTGAGGAAAATGATAGCAAGGAGTTTAAAAACAAGCTGAACATATTCAACTTCTTTGAAGCTGAATTTCATTCTAGCTAATTAATTTGCTGCTGGAATTTTAGACCATTTAAATAAGCATTTAAATAAGTTTCATTACAGCTTTTAAATATGTCTTAATTTATTACAAGTGTTTAATATGTTGATTTGGTTGAATTAAAGGTGTCTAGATGTCATTTAATTTGTTTGAATATATTACATGAATTAACTATGTTCAGCCGAATTAATGTGTCTTGTTTAGTACATATTTAATTCGGCTTAATGTTAATTAGTATGTTCATATTATGTTCAGCTGAATTGAGTTAAATTAATGAGGTTCATTTGTTTTATTTAGGTTCAGCCGAATGTGGAAGATGCATGGGAAAGGTTGGCCGAATGTGGTGTGCAAGATGCATGCATGTTGGATTCAATGCACCTAATGATACATGCATGAACTACATTAAAAATGGTGTGCTGATTATTGAAGTTCTCTAAGTGACCATTCGGCTAAAGAGATAGTTTTTCAAGCTGCCATTATTTCCTTCACATTGCTGGATACATTTTGGCCATTCGGTTCTTGGTGTTCACATTTTAAGGCTCTTCAAAACCGTCCATTCACACCTAATGTGGCTGTTCAAGTGCCCTCTTTATTATTGATAATTTTTTAGCAAGAGTTGCCTATTGAATGATCAATTAAGCTCATCAGCTGAATGTAGCTGCTACATGCATTCCCAAGATTCATTTGCTTAATATGGAAGCTTCATGTATGGTCACCATTCAGCCGAACCTACATTGGCCATTTTTGTTCAATGTTTGCTTAGAAACTAAGTCTAGAATATGTCCATTCGGCTATTAGGCATTAGGCTATAAATAGTTACTCATTTTCTTGTAAAAGGACTTTTGACAAATTTCTGAATGAAATATCATTTTAGTGAGGCAATTCACTCTCTTTATTCTCCAAAGCTCAAATTGACTTATCTTCAACAAGTGGCGTCAATCTGACTTTGTTTCGAACTTATCACCATTGGTGTGGCGTTCTTCATACCGTAGGTTCCTATTTTGCTAAATAGAGGGTCTCGGTTTTATCCCAAAATCCTTTCTTTCTTTGAAACCTTAAGCCCCGGGTCCTTATTTGCTAATAAGGGTTCGACTTGTTTTCATTGAAATATCCAGCAAACAACACTCCATCAAACTCCCTTGTTTTCCAAAGCCATTTAATTTTAAACACCAAGACTTGAATTTATTTCAAGGCCGACACTACCTAATTTCGATCAGGAAATATTACGACTCGTTATTTCATACCTAACAAATCATGCTTCTTTTCATAATGACTTTATCAACCACAATCGAAGAGTAACAATTAATCGGATCAAAATGAGGGGATCTTTTAAGAACTAAGTCACCAAAAGTTTTATTAATAATTTTCAAATCTGCACTGGACTCGGTTTCTAAAATTTCCTTACCTCGCTTACCTTCGGGATCATGTAGTGTGATTTCATCTTTGCCTAAGTTGATCGTATGAAAGCGTCTTTCATTTGAGAGGTATTGAAGTTGAAAGTTATCTTTCGATCTTTCGAGAACCTGAAAAGTAGCAACACAAGAAAAAATTCATATCTTGGTTAGTGGAAACATTCCTCACTAGCGTTTCCTCGTCTTTTTCTTTTGTTTCTTTTTCTAACTCATTTTCTCTTCTTTCTTAAACTTCTTTTTCAATTTTCTTTTTTGTTTCGCATTCCTTTTCACTCTCAATCTCTTTTTGCTCTTTTTCATTCTCTTTTTCTTTTTCCTCACTTGTTTTAACAGAATTTCTCAGTTTGATTTGGTCCTCATGGACTTGTTCCGGAGTGAGCGGCACTAAGGTAAGTTTCTTTCCTTGATGCTTGAAAGAATACCTATTGGTACGACCATCGTGAGTGACTTTTCGATCCAGTTGCCATGGTTCTCCTAGTAACAAATGGCAGGCTTGAATAGGCATTACGTCACACACAACTTCGTCTTGATACTTACCGATAGAAAAGGCAATGCGCACTTGTTGAGTGACCCTAAATTGGCCTTCGTTGCTAAGCCCTTGTAGTTGATAAGGTTGTGGATGCTTGGTAGTGGTTAAGCAAAGCTTTTCCACCATCGTCGTGCTGGCTATGTTCGAGCAACTTTCACCATCAATAATAACTCTACAAAGCTTACCTTGTACATGGCAGCGAGTATGAAAGAGATGTTCTCGTTGCTGCTCGCTCTTTGGTTTTGCCAAAGATGATTGTCCACGATCATGAAAATCATCATCCATTCTAGGGACACGTTGAGGGCTGCACCTATGGGGCTGGTTATCCCTATCTTCCTTAATTGGATCTCGATATTGATGTTTTTGATTCAATTGCACCTCATTGATGGTAGCAGTCAAAGCTCGAAGAGTAGCAGCCTGTTCACCCAACTGTTGTTGGAATTTTTTAAATATGTCACTATTATTATCACCTGTAGACATTTTTTTTTAAAACCTGCAAAACACTCAACACTCAAAAATAAAAGTTATCAAACCTCACCGTTAATCACTCAAAAAGAAAAAATCAAATTCTCAATGAGGTCGAATTCAATCTTGTGAGTTCTTTATCAGAGTTTATATCAACCAATTAGAGAGTGTGAACCAAACTACCAAAGAATCCTAATTTGCACTAGGATGCCAAAAACTGACGAGACACCAATTGATTCGTGTTGCACCGAGGAAGAAGTTGTGCACACGTTTAAATCCTACTAACACAAGAAACAAGAAGGTGTTAGATAACGTAAAGGAAGAATAAAGGTAAACAAATGAAAACCTACAGCTAAGAATCAATAAAAATTGCTGAAAACAGAAAACCCGAAAAACTGCGGAGTAACTTGACAACTTCGTTCGAGGTGTTCCCGATCTCCAAAAATCACAAAATTAAATCTGGATTGTCCTTATATATTGAATTTTTGATCTGGAAATTTTGGGCACCAAATTCAACCCGCTGAATCTTTTTTTTAAATTTTTATTGAATTTGGTCTTTTTTTATTTTTTTGACTTTTTTGACTGATTTTTTTGCGGTAATAATTTTTTTATATTCAATCACAGTGCCAAAAACATGTATGTAAAATTTCAGATCAATCAGACAATGTTTACCCACTCAAATGAATTTTTTTGAACAATTTTTTTGGGTAAAACTGCTGTTTATGCTTTAAAAAATAGATATCAGTTTAGAAATCAACCAAGAACACCCAAAACGCCCAAAATCTGATACCAAATGATAAAGGGAATGTACGCGGACCAAGATCGAGTTGCCAAGTCACGAGAAACTCCTACGAAAGATCCTAGACGAACAGATCTGAAATCAAAAACAAAGATTAAGATTAAACGAATCAGATTTGAATTTAAAATTCCCAAATTCAATTAAAAGAGCAGCAAGAAGAAAAGAAATAGAATCGATGAATCAAACGAAATTGAGAAGAAAGAAAAGATGCGAATCTGCCAAGGAATTGATTCGGCCAAGAATGCCCAATTTCCAGCAAACAATTGATTCCCAAATTGAAAGAAATCCAATCGGCCAAACCCTAGGAATTGGGGATTTTTGGGTTCGAATGGGTGCTGCCAATAGGAGAACAACTTAAACGATGAGATCTTGAGTTTAATCAATGCTGGAAAACAAACAAGAACAGCAAAATATTAGATGAGAAATCGGCACAAGTATAAGCAAAGAAAAGTAAAGAAAGAAATCGAAAATAGCAAGAATTAAAGGATAAGTCCTAAAGATCCTTGAAATCCCGAAAGATTTCACAAATCTCTTCAAACGGCTCTAATCTCCCCTCCAAAGAATATCGATGGCAAGAAGAAGGTTGAAGATGGCTCCCACAATCAAAAGATTGTTAAAACAACTTCTAAAGAAAACTCAAGAGAGAATTCTTGGAGAAAACCCCAAAGAAAAATTCGGGATCATGTAGTGTGATTTCATCTTTGCCTAAGTTGATCGTATGAAAGCGCCTTTCATTTGAGAGGTATTGAAGTTGAAAGTTATCTTTCGATCTTTCGGGAACCTGAAAAGTATCAACACAAGAAAAATTCATATATTGGTTAGTGAAAACATTCCTCACTAGCCTTTCCTCGTCTTTTTCTTTTGTTTCTTTTTCTAACTCATTTTCTCTTCTTTCTTCAACTTCTTTTTCAATTTTCTTTTCTGTTTCACATTCCTTTTCACTCTCAATCTCTTTTTGATGTGAGCTTGCCTACGAACCAAATGGAGAACGAACAAGAAGCCATTAAGCTGCCCATTGGTCCAATAACGCGAGCTAGAGCTAAACGATTCAAAGATGCTATTTTAGCAATGGTGGAACGGGTTGAGGAAAATGATAGCAAGGAGTTTAAAAACAAGCTGAACATATTCAACTTCTTTGAAGCTGAATTTCATTCTAGCTAATTAATTTGCTGCTGGAATTTTAGACCATTTAAATAAGCATTTAAATAAGTTTCATTACAGCTTTTAAATATGTCTTAATTTATTACAAGTGTTTAATATGTTGATTTGGTTGAATTAAAGGTGTCTAGATGTCATTTAATTTGTTTGAATATATTACATGAATTAACTATGTTCAGCCGAATTAATGTGTCTTGTTTAGTACATATTTAATTCGGCATAATGTTAATTAGTATGTTCATATTATGTTCAGCTGAATTGAGTTAAATTAATGAGGTTCATTTGTTTTATTTAGGTTCAGCCGAATGTGGAAGATGCATGGGAAAGGTTGGCCGAATGTGGTGTGCAAGATGCATGCATGTTGGATTCAATGCACCTAATGATACATGCATGAACTACATTAAAAATGGTGTGTTGATTATTGAAGTTCTCTAAGTGACCATTCGGCTAAAGAGATAGTTTTTCAAGCTGCCATTATTTCCTTCACATTGCTGGATACATTTTGGCCATTCGGTTCTTGGTGTTCACATTTTAAGGCTCTTCAAAACCGTCCATTCACACCTAATGTGGCTGTTCAAGTGCCCTCTTTATTATTGATAATTTTTCAGCAAGAGTTGCCTATTGAATGATCAATTAAGCTCATCAGCTGAATGTATCTGCTACATGCATTCCCAAGATTCATTTGCTTAATATGGAAGCTTCATGTATGGTCACCATTCAGCCGAACCTACATTGGCCATTTTTGTTCAATGTTTGCTTAGAAACTAAGTCTAGAATATGTCCATTCGGCTATTAGGCATTAGGCTATAAATAGTTACTCATTTTCTTGTAAAAGGACTTTTGACAAATTTCTGAATGAAATATCATTTTAGTGAGGCAATTCACTCTCTTTATTCTCCAAAGCTCAAATTGACTTATCTTCAACAAGTGGCGTCAATCTGACTTTGTTTCAAACTTATCACCATTGGTGTGGCGTTCTTCATACCGTAGGTTCCTATTTTGCTAAATAGAGGGTCTCGGTTTTATCCCAAAATCCTTTCTTTCTTTGAAACCTTAAGCCCCGGGTCCTTATTTGCTAATAAGGGTTCGACTTGTTTTCATTGAAATATCCAGTAAACAACACTCCATCAAACTCCCTCGTTTTCCAAAGCCATTTAATTTTAAACACCAAGACTTGAATTTATTTCAAGGCCGACACTACCTAATTTCGATCGGGAAATATTACGACTCGTTATTTTATACGAAACGAGCTCGTATCAGTTGGTATCAGAGCTGGTTAATTTAGGTACGTAAATTGTAGATTCAAAAAAAATTGAAAAAAAATTAAAAAAAATTGAAAAAAAAATTGCATACGGTCTAGGTGCGGACGAAAAGAACGTGAAAGATCCGTAAAAAAAAAGAGTCTGGAGACATTTCAACAAAATTTTTTCTAAAATCACATTCTACACTCCTTTATACCCATTTTAGTGAATTTTCACGCTATTAAAAAAAATTCCCAATTAGTGAATCCATTTTATACGCCACATCTTAAGCCTTTCTTTCTTTCGAGCCTACCCTAAACCATACGACTTTCCCTTGCAAACCCCTTGAAGCTGACCCACAAGTGTGGATAAATCTAAGTAGCTTTTTAGAATATCGAGAGTTGGATTTGAGAGGTAAAAGGCAAGAGAGTACATCAAGATAAAAGCCGAAAATAGAGTGAAACACGAGAGGAGTGAATTCTTTTCTTGTGAGTGAAATGTGAGGTTTTTTTTTTGGTGAGGATATTTTCTTAATCTTAATCATCATGTCAAGGAGCCCGGAACGACGAGCAACAAGTGGAGGAGCCTCGAATGCCGCTGGTGGAGGAGTTAATCTTCAACCAAGGAGAAACGTTCTCGGAGGCGGAGTGCCCGATCTACAAGTTCAAGCAATCGTGCAAGAAATTTCTCGTTTGTTCCAACCTCAATTTGATTCCCTTTATGAACGAATGGAACAAATGGAGGAACGAAGCCAACGTGCGAACACCCCTCCTATTCCGAGAAGAGAGCGAGAACGTCCATGGCAACATGCAAATGATCTATATGAAGCAAGTGACGTTGAAAGTGATCGAGCTTCGCGACAAAGTGCAAGGCGACAAGGCCAACGAGCACGGGGACCAAGAGATCGAGAGAGGACCGATGATGATTTAAAAAACATTAAAATGGCGATTCCTGCTTTTTAAGGAAGGTCAGATCCCGAGGCCTATCTTGAATGGGAGAAGAAGGTGGAGTTAGTTTTCGAGTGCCACAATTACTCGAAAAGCAAGAAGGTAAAGTTAGCTGCTATAGAATTCTCCGAATACGCCATAATATGGTGGGATCAACTCACGATGAGCCGAAGACGCAATGGCAAACGTCCCGTGTCTACATGGGCGGAAATGAAAGCCATAATGAGAAAGCGATTCATTCCTGCTTACTATCACCGGGAGTTGTATCAAAAGCTCCAAAGCTTAACTCAAGGCCAACGAAGCGTGGAGGATTACTACAAGGAAATGGAAGTGGCCATGATCCGCGCCGATGTGGAGGAAGATCGAGAAGCCACCATGGCTCGATTTCTCGCCGGCCTTAACCGAGATATTGCAAATATTGTGGAGCTACACCATTATCTCGAGGTCATTGATATGGTCCATATGGCCATAAAGGTTGAAAAACAATTAAAGAGAAAAGGTACGTTCCGTTCTTTCCCTAATACTTCTTCTACAACTAAGTGGGGCAAGGGTCCAACAAACGAGACTTGCCGAGTCGAAATAAAGAAGTAAGTGGAGCTACCAAATTCAACAAACCGATTGCCGAATCGAGTAAAGGAAATATGGATGCCCAACCAAATAGATCCCGAGACATCAAATGCTTCAAATGTCTTGGAAGGGGCCACATCGCAAGCCAATGTCCGAACCGATATGCGATGTTTGTTCGAGATGATGGAGAAATTGAATCCGAAAGTGAACAAGAGAACGAGGCTGTTGAACAACTCGAAGAAGAGGAAGACATCGAACAAGCCGAGAATGGAGAAATCTTGGTTGTGAAAAGAAGTCTCACCTTGCAAGGTGCCGAAAATGATCAACAACGCGAGAACATCTTCCATACGCGATGTCAAGTGCAAGGTAAGATTTGTTGCGTGATAATCGATGGGGGAAGTTGTACAAATGTGGCTAGCACGTTGATGGTGGAGAAACTCGGATTGGCCACCACCAAACATCCCCATCCGTATAAACTCCAATGGCTTAACGATGGTGGAGAATTAAAGGTAACAAAACAAGTGCTCATTTCATTCACAATCGGAAAATATCAAGATGAAGTGATGTGCGACGTTGTACCGATGCATGCGGGGCATCTTCTTTTGGGACGTCCGTGGCAATTCGACAAGTGAGCAATTCATGATGGTTACACAAATCGATTCTCTTTCAAACATATGGGACGAATGGTGACTCTAGCTCCGTTATCACCGAAACAAGTGTACGGAGATGATGTGATCCGGCCCGGGTTAATTGAGTCGATTCACTTGATTGCCCGATCGTCGACGAGGAATAGTTGAGTTATCGGAAATAGGATGAAATAAGGCTAAAGATGCAGAAGCTTTCAGATGGTTTTAAAGGTTGGCTAAGGTGATGGTAAATTTATAAGGGCAGTGGCTCGATTTAAGTATAAAAATAAGAAAAATGGAAGTTGATAAATGAAGGCTCGGTTTTGTAAAAAAAAGATATTATAGTTGGGTAAAATCTAGGATAGTCGGTGGAATGGATAAATGAGCTTAAACACCAGAAACGATTCAACACTAAAAGTGTCACCCCGATTTCTATTCGGTTCAAGGTGGGATTGCGGAATTGTAGAAGGTTGAACGCCACACCAAAGCAAGGTGATAAGTTCAAAAGAGAATGATAGACGCCACTAGCACGCTAGATAAGTCAGATCGAAACTCGTACGAATTTAGAGAGGAGAAAACTCACTCTTTGAACAAAGTTCATTCAAATGATCAAAAGTCAAAAGTCCTTTACAAATGAAAGAAAACAAATATTTATAGGCACATAGATGACCATTCAAATTCGGCATCTAGGTGTTCACACAATAATAAAAACGTTCACACTAATGTATTAAAATAGTTCATAAATTCGGCAGATTCATGCACTAGCTGAATGGACACTTTCTTCCCCCTTAGTTTGTGCATGAATGCTTAGTCATAAAGAAAGGCTTCAAGTGACTTGTATGTGCACCAAAAGGTTGCATTCATCTCCTTGGGACGTTCATGCACTTGTATGGACCATGTATCTTCATAATTAAACACTTTAATGGCATGTAAGTTCATAAATGGTAGCATGAACCTAGTAAATTCGTTCTCCCCTTTGTGCATGCACTTAATTCAATCAATGTGTTGAATTATTGAGTTAATTCCTTCCCTTGGACGTTCTTGAACCCATCCATGCATGTGTAGTAGCCTATAGGTCAATTCAAAGTGTGAACATGTTCAAGGAGCTCTATGGTCAACATAGAATTAGTTAGCAGCTACTTCTTGGCCGAATAAGTTCCTTGGAAAGTTAAGAGACAGCCACCATACATGCACTTAAGCCATTCATGCATTCTATCATCCCATGCATTTGATCCATTCATGGACTAGCCTTTAATGTCCATACATGCATTCGACACATGCATGAATTTGTAGAAACATTGCATCTAACCGTACATGCACCAGCATTTAATACTTCTTCATTCATGAGTGTGGAATGCCCAAAAGAGATGTTTCTTCATTCATACATTGTACCGTCCAAAGGAATGTACCTACATGAAATAAACAAGTCATTAAGACATCTCATGAACACTCATAAATTAGGCATGATGTGAACACATTAATGTCATGCATTAATTCGGCTATGTGAACATAATCAATTTATATAATGACAATGATATATTAATAACAAATATTAATATAAGACAAGTTTAATGCTTAAATGAATATGTGCAAATTTTATTTAATGTATTAAAGACAAAACCGAGTTTAAACTAAAATGAGCTAAGTTTTAGCTCGTGAGCTAAAGTTGAGCTGAGGCTAAACTCCTAAGCTGAAGTTGAGCTAAGGTTTAGCTCGTGAGCTAAATATGAGCTAGGAGTGAGCTCGGTTTAGCTCAGGCAAGTTGGATCGAGCTTGAATAAGCTGGATTTGAGCTAGACGGAGCTCGTGGAGCTGGAAACGAGCTGGGATCAGCTTGCCAACATGTCAATGCTCGGCTTGACAGACTTGCTCGATGAAGTTCGCGGGGCGTGCTCGTATCATTCCCCCCTCTTTTAGGCGACTTGTCCTCAAGTCGAGCCATTTGTCCATAGGAGAACTTTGACTCATGCATGGTTTTCCTCGGTCAAATGGGATGGAAGATGTCACACAAACCTGAAAAATTCTTACCACAGCCAATAAAAAGAAACTCAAAGGAGTCAAATTCAAATGTGTTCGATAGTTCATAAAATATTCATTCAATCGAACATATGCCAAAAATCTCAATTGGACAAAGCAAGCATACATAAATTTATCAAAGAGTTTCGTTAGACCATCGTTACAAACATGAAAACTAAGTTGGATCAAGGGATAATTGGTTAAAAACGATGGTAGGCACTTAAACACATTATTCCTCATCCAAAACATTTTAATTTCTTTAATCGAATATAGTAACTCATTTGGTCCTTTGTCTTGCTCATGCAAGGTATGCCATGCCCAAAGGTATGCTAATTCTTCCTTTCGTTTTTGAACAACATGAGGGGAGTCTCCAAATTCCAACGTAATAATCACATCATCACAATTCCAAAAGGAAAAATCCATCACATCAAAGTATAAATAATTTCCAAACAACCAATCAATGGAATTTTCAACTTCAATCGAAGTGAGCAAAGATATTTGAAAATTTTCAGATGACTTACCTTGACGAATATGAAGAGAAGAAAATTGAGGATTGGGTTTACCTTTCTCAGTCAAAATGAATCTTCTCTCTTTGGATAGATAACGTAAGACAAACCTATTACTTCGATAAATTTGAATAGGTGGTGACGCACCATGACATGTCTTGCTCCTCGAGGGGTGGAATTCACAAAAATAAGACGGGTCGAAAACTATGGACTTAAATGGAAAAGGAAAGTTACCATGGAAATTTGATTCAATTCCAAAAACATAGGTTGGCCTTACCTTCTCGAAATGAAACGAAAATTTCAAATGTGGCCAAACAAGGTGATTAATAAATGAATCAAAATTGAAACCCAAATCATTGAATTTCACCTTCTTATCAAAAATTCGAACTTCAAGCAAACATAATTTCAATGTAAATGATGCAAAGCGCTTAATGTTTCCATAAAATGAATTCATGTAGCAAATACCAGGCTTGAACACACGAACTTGATTAGGAATTCCAACAAGCAACATATTAGAAGAAGATATAATCAACTCACCACACGAATTATATTTCACTAGTTTAAACACACATGTTGATTTGACAAAACCGAGCATACCAAAATGCAAAGGTTCATACTTCAAGAGTATTAATCGGGAATGCAAATCACTACATGGAAATTTCACACAAAAACTCAAAGATTGTTCATGAAGAACACAATTGCACATATCATGTGAAGATCTTTTAACATGGATGCCAAACAAAGAATTTTTAACGAACATGCAACTTTTCAAACAGGCAGATTTATCACAAATCAATTGAGCAGGCATATTTAAACATAAAGATTTAACACATGAGTTCAAAAAGTTTGCAGGGTCAAACACATGAGAATTTTTACGTGACAGACTTTGATCAAACATGTTCAAAATTTGCTTAGGGAAAACTAATCCAATGTTGTCAACAAATTTGCCAATGTAGTAATCGTCATAAAAAAAGCTGTATATGGCACCTTTTAAAACAAAATCGTTAACAATAGTAAGTGAACAAAAATTATCCAAATCAAGTGACTTTGATTCGATAAACAAAGAATCCTTACCTTCCTTACCTTCAATCGCAAGTGGGTGGTAGTCATTCGCGAACTTACCTTTTTCGAACAACCTAAAACACCTCTCGTTTGGAAGGTAATGTAGATGGAATTGGTCGCACAAACTTCTAGGAACCTGAAAAGTTAACTCACAAGAAGATCGAACAGGTGGGTTAGTGGAAATAATCCTCACTTGCTCACTTGTTTTCTCACTCGATTCTTTTTCTTCTGGATCACTCGTTTCTTTTGTTTCAATTTCTTTTTCATCTTCTTTTTCACTCTCAAATTTCTTTTCATTTCCTTTTTCATTTTCTTTTTGCTTTTCAAAGGCTTTTTCAAAGGCTTTTTCAAGTTCTCTCAAGATTCGCTCATTTTCTCTCTTACTTGCCTCTTGCCTCTCTTTTCTTTTTATTTCATTTTCTTTTTCTTCTCTTGCTTTTTCTTTTTCTTTTCTTTTCTTTGTTTTCTCTTTACAAGAATGTACAAAAGAACGATGAGAATACAAATCTTGTTCGAAAGATGAAGAACTATTTGCATATGATTCACAATCAAAACTTCGTGAAGAATACTCCGGGTAAGATTTCTTTGAAGATCTAGTAGGAGTATGTCTTTCTCTTCGAACGCCATCTTAGAATGAATCAAAATCGTAATCGGCTTCTCGTCTTCTCAAATTTCTTGATGAAAAGGACTTTCGATCGAAGTCACTTCTCGAATTCGCTGATGAATATGCGTCATAGTATAAATCTCTTTGTCTCGAAGTAGATGGCGAAAAGGAATCACGATAGGAACTTTTTCTTAAGTAGTAGTCGGGGGTATATCTCCATGGGGTTCTTGGTTCTGTTTTACGACTTGAAGAAACTCGATCACTTTGGTCTCGTTTAGTCGCCATTCTTCTCTTTTCTTAAACCAAATATTGGTATTCCGATTCGGTGAACTCTTCGTATGACATGATTTTTGTTGCTAAAAAGAAAATGTTAGATCACAAAACAAAATAAAAAATGAAGTACCTCACCACAAACCTCACAATTTCGCTCGGAAAGAAAATTGGATAACACTCCACTCGTGTTTACACTTGTCTAATGGCTTTTGCTCGCTCTAATGTACTCACCACTCGTGCCTTTTTTCGCTCGTCTCACTCTCGTGAATTCGTATTTTGTTTCAAGAAGACTTATTGCGGCTTAGAGGGTCGGCTTCAAATGGGTTACAAGGGATAACGTCGGGTGTAGGGTAGGCTAAACAAAGAAAATAAAAATCAAAGTATGTGTGGCGTTTGGGGGGTAGAGGGAATGGTAAAATGAATGGATGCTCGGAAGCAACAAAAAAACAAAATAAAACTCACAAGACTTTTCACTTTTGTTTTTTTCTTCTTTTTTTAACTCGATTTTTTTGTCACTTTTTTTTTCCTTTTTTTCAATTTTTTTTTTGAATTTTTTTTTGAATTTCTTCTTTTTTTTTTAAAATCCAATACAATAGTAAACAAAATACAAGGAAGAGAAAAAAATTAAATTCCAACTCAAAAAAAAAAATTTTTTTGATTTTTTTTTTTGACTTCCTTTTTTTTGATTTTTTTCATTACGAACCTACTCCGAGCTTGGTACGAACGTCGGCATTCCTCGTTTTAGGAGCTCTGATACCAAATGATGTGATTCGGCCCGGGTTAATTGAGTCGATTCACTTGATTGCCCGATCGTCGACGAGGAATAGTTGAGTTATCTGAAATAGGATGAAATAAGGCTAAAGATGCGGAAGCTTTCAGATGGTTTTAAAGGTTGGCTAAGGTGATGGTAAATTTATAAGGGTAGTAGGCTCGATTTAAGTATAAAAATAAGAAAAATGGAAGTTGATAAATGAAGGCTCAGTTTTGTAAAAAAAAGATATTATAGTTGGGTAAAATCTAGGATAGTCGGTGGAATGGATAAATGAGATTAAACACCAGAAACGATTCAACACTAAAAGTGTCACCCCGATTTCTATTCGGTTCAAGGTGGGATTGCGGAATTGTAGAAGGTTGAACGCCACACCAAAGCAAGGTGATAAGTTCAAAAGAGAACGATAGACGC
This sequence comes from Gossypium hirsutum, assembly GCF_007990345.1. Lineage (NCBI taxonomy): Eukaryota > Viridiplantae > Streptophyta > Magnoliopsida > Malvales > Malvaceae > Gossypium > Gossypium hirsutum. The sequence continues at coordinate 35,519,919 of NC_053435.1, read as the reverse complement.
CACTAGCACACTAGATAAGTCAGATCGAAACTCGTACGAATTTAGAGAGGAGAAAACTCACTCTTTGAACAAAGTTCATTCAAATGATCAAAAGTCAAAAGTCCTTTACAAATGAAAGAAAACAAATATTTATAGGCACATAGATGACCATTCAAATTCGGCATCTAGGTGTTCACACAATAATAAAAACGTTCACACTAATGTATTAAAATAGTTCATAAATTCGGCAGATTCATGCACTAGCTGAATGGACACTTTCTTCCCCCTTAGTTTGTGCATGAATGCTTAGTCATAAAGAAAGGCTTCAAGTGACTTGTATGTGCACCAAAAGGTTGCATTCATCTCCTTGGGACGTTCATGCACTTGTATGGACCATGTATCTTCATAATTAAACACTTTAATGGCATGTAAGTTCATAAATGGTAGCATGAACCTAGTAAATTCGTTCTCCCCTTTGTGCATGCACTTAATTCAATCAATGTGTTGAATTATTGAGTTAATTCCTTCCCTTGGACGTTCTTGAACCCATCCATGCATGTGTAGTAGCCTATAGGTCAATTCAAAGTGTGAACATGTTCAAGGAGCTCTATGGTCAACATAGAATTAGTTAGCAGCTACTTCTTGGCCGAATAAGTGCCTTGGAAAGTTAAGAGACAGCCACCATACATGCACTTAAGCCATTCATGCATTCTATCATCCCATGCATTTGATCCATTCATGGACTAGCCTTTAATGTCCATACATGCATTCGACACATGCATGAATTTGTAGAAACATTGCATCAAACCGTACATGCACCAGCATTTAATACTTCTTCATTCATGAGTGTGGAATGCCCAAAAGAGATGTTTCTTCATTCATACATTGTACCGTCCAAAGGAATGTACCTACATGAAATAAACAAGTCATTAAGACATCTCATGAACACTCATAAATTCGGCATGATGTGAACACATTAATGTCATGCATTAATTCGGCTATGCGAACATAATCAATTTATATAATGACAATGATATATTAATAACAAATATTAATATAAGACAAGTTTAATGCTTAAATGAATATGTGCAAATTTTATTTAATGTATTAAAGACAAAATCGAGTTTAAACTAAAATGAGCTAAGTTTTAGCTCGTGAGCTAAAGTTGAGCTGAGGCTAAACTCCTAAGCTGAAGTTGAGCTAAAGTTTAGCTCGTGAGCTAAATATGAGCTAGGAGTGAGCTCGGTTTAGCTCAGGCAAGTTGGATCGAGCTTGAATAAGCTGGATTTGAGCTAGACGGAGCTCGTGGAGCTGGAAACGAGCTGGGATCAGCTTGCCAACATGTCAATGCTCGGCTTGACAGACTTGCTCGATGAACTTCGCGAGGCGTGCTCGTATTAGAAGATCAACTCAAAATGAGGAGTTCGATTGAAAAATCAAAAGAAATCGAGAGTGAGCAAAGAAATGAAAAGAATAAAGAAAAGAGTGAAGAAAAGAAGAAAAACAAAAAGATGAGTGATAAAAAAAGAGAGAGTGATTCAAAAGAAAAAGAAATGAGTGATTCAAAAAAAAAGAATTTGTTTGTAAAAGAGAGGGAAGTTCGAAAATCGATGCTATTGAAACAACCATTGTTGGTTCTTTTGTACAAGGAGAGCTTGCTTGGCACTAACGAATTTGATGACAAATTGCCTTCTTCTATTTTGTCTATGTTGCAGGAATTTCAAGACGTATTCCCGGAAGAAATCCCGAGTGGGTTACCACCTATTCGTGGAATTGAACACCAAATCGATCTTGTGCTGGGAGCCGCAATTCCAAACTGACCTACTTACCGGAGCAATCCTGAAGAGACGAAAGAATTACAAAAGCAAGTAAATGAACTCCTTGAAAAGGGCTATGTGCGTGAAAGCCTTAGTCCATGCGCCGTGCCTGTTTTACTAGTTCCGAAGAAGGATGGAACGTGGAGGATGTGCGTGGACTGCCGTGCTATAAACAAAATAACTATCAAGTATCGTCATCCTATACCACGATTGGATGATATGCTTGACGAGCTAAGTGGCGCGAGTTTATTTTCAAAAATCGACCTTAAGAGCGGTTATCACCAAATACGGATGCGTGAGGGAGATGAGTGGAAGACTGCGTTCAAAACGAAGCATGGGCTTTACGAATGGCTCGTTATGCCCTTTGGCTTAACGAACGCCCCAAGCACATTCATGAGGCTTATGAATCACGTTTTAAGACCTTTTATTGGTAGATTTTGCGTAGTATACTTCGACGATATATTGATCTATAGTAAAATTTTGGATGAACATATTTTAATTTAAAATCTGTTTTGGAAGTATTGAGAAAAGAAACCTTGTATGCTAATTTGAAGAAATGTGATTTCTGCATTAACAAGGTTGTGTTTTTACGTTTTGTTGTTAGCTCGGAGGGTCTTGAAGTCGATCAAGAGAAGATCAAGGCGATCCAAGAATGGCCCCGTCCGACGAATGTCTCCCAAGTCCGAAGTTTCCATGGACTAGCAAGTTTTTACCGTCGATTCGTGCCAAATTCCAGCACCTTAGCCGCACCTTTAACCGGGGTTATTCGTAAGAATTCCAACTTCATTTGGGGAGAGGAACAAGAAAAATCCTTTTTTAAAATTAAAGATTGTCTAACTCATGCACCGTTATTAGCTTTGCCTAACTTTGATAAAACTTTCGAGTTAGAATGTGATGCATCAGGTTTAGGCATTGGAGCTGTGTTGATGCAAGATGGTCGTCCTATTGCCTATTTTAGCGAGAAACTGAATGGTGCTGTCTTAAACTATCCAACATATGACAAGGAGCTCTATTCGTTGATCCGAGCCTTAGAAACATGGCAACACTATCTTTGGCCCAAGGAATTCGTCATACACACCGATCATGAGTCCTTGAAGTATTTAAAGGGGCAACACAAGTTGAATAAGCGACACGCTAAGTGGGTAGAATTTCTCGAATCTTTTCCCTACGTTATTAAATATAAGAAAGGTAAGGAAAACGTAGTGGCTGATGCACTATCTCGAAGGTATGCGTTGCTAAATATTTTGGATGCTAAGTTAATGGGGTTTGTATTTCTTAAAGATTTATATGTCAACGATGCTGACTTTGGTGAATTCTTTAGATTATGTGCCAAGGGAGCCTACGAGAAGTACTATCGACATGATGGGTACTTATTCCGAGAAGGAAAGCTTTGTATACCCCAACGTTCCGTACGAGAAGTGTTGATCGAAGAAGCCCATAGCGGAGGATTAATGGGGCACTTTGGTGTTGCTAAGACATTAGCTACATTGCACGAACATTTCTTTTGGCCCAAGATGCGACGAGATGTCGAACGATTTTGTAATAGATGCATTGCGTGCAAACGGGCTAAGTCACGAATTAAGCCCCACGGTTTGTATAAGCCATTACCTATTCCCGAAACCCCTTGGTCTGATATCTCCATGGATTTCGTGCTAGGTTTACCTAGGAGTAAGAATGGCCGAGATTCAATATTTGTGGTTGTAGATAGGTTCTCAAAAATGGCCCATTTTATAGCATGTCATAAAACTGATGATGCCGTTAATATTGCTAACTTATTTTTCAAAGAGGTGGTCAGGTTGCATGGCATGCCTAGAACGATCGTGTCCGACCGAGACGCAAAATTCCTTAGCCATTTTTGGAGGACACTATGGGGGCGTCTTGGAAAGAAGTTGCTGTTTTCAACCACTTGCCATCTGCAAACGGACGGCCAAACCGAAGTGGTCAACCGGATTCTGTCTACATTGCTTCGAGCTATTATTCAGAAGAATGTGAAGGCTTGGGAAGAATGCTTACCACATGTGGAGTTTGCGTAATCGAGTTGTTCATTCAGCTACCAAATTTTCTCCTTTTGAAATTGTCTATGGTTTTAATCCATTAACTCCACTTGATTTATTGCCATTGCCTTCTAATCAACTTGTTCATGTAGATGGGAAGCGCAAAGCTGATTTCGTCAAGCAATTGCACCAACGAGTTCGAGACAATATTGAGGCCAAGACCAAGAACTATGAGCAACATGCTAACAAAGGTCGTAAGCGAGTTGTGTTCGAACCGGGAGATTGGGTTTGGTTGCATATGCGCAAGGAGAGATTTCCTATGCAAAGGCGATCCAAACTTCTTCCGAGAGGGGATGGACCGTTTCAAGTCCTTGAGCGAATTAACGATAACTCATATAAATTGGACTTGCCTGGTGAATATAATGTTACCGCGACTTTTAACGTTTCTGATTTGTCTCCGTTTGATGCAGATTCCGATTTGAGGGCAAATCGTTCTGAAGAGGAGGGGAATGATGTGAGCTTGCCTACGAACCAAATGGAGAACGAACAAGAAGCCATTAAGCTGCCCATTGGTCCAATAACGCGAGCTAGAGCTAAACGATTCAAAGATGCTATTTTAGCAATGGTGGAACGGGTTGAGGAAAATGATAGCAAGGAGTTTAAAAACAAGCTGAACATATTCAACTTCTTTGAAGCTGAATTTCATTCTAGCTAATTAATTTGCTGCTGGAATTTTAGACCATTTAAATAAGCATTTAAATAAGTTTCATTACAGCTTTTAAATATGTCTTAATTTATTACAAGTGTTTAATATGTTGATTTGGTTGAATTAAAGGTGTCTAGATGTCATTTAATTTGTTTGAATATATTACATGAATTAACTATGTTCAGCCGAATTAATGTGTCTTGTTTAGTACATATTTAATTCGGCTTAATGTTAATTAGTATGTTCATATTATGTTCAGCTGAATTGAGTTAAATTAATGAGGTTCATTTGTTTTATTTAGGTTCAGCCGAATGTGGAAGATGCATGGGAAAGGTTGGCCGAATGTGGTGTGCAAGATGCATGCATGTTGGATTCAATGCACCTAATGATACATGCATGAACTACATTAAAAATGGTGTGCTGATTATTGAAGTTCTCTAAGTGACCATTCGGCTAAAGAGATAGTTTTTCAAGCTGCCATTATTTCCTTCACATTGCTGGATACATTTTGGCCATTCGGTTCTTGGTGTTCACATTTTAAGGCTCTTCAAAACCGTCCATTCACACCTAATGTGGCTGTTCAAGTGCCCTCTTTATTATTGATAATTTTTTAGCAAGAGTTGCCTATTGAATGATCAATTAAGCTCATCAGCTGAATGTAGCTGCTACATGCATTCCCAAGATTCATTTGCTTAATATGGAAGCTTCATGTATGGTCACCATTCAGCCGAACCTACATTGGCCATTTTTGTTCAATGTTTGCTTAGAAACTAAGTCTAGAATATGTCCATTCGGCTATTAGGCATTAGGCTATAAATAGTTACTCATTTTCTTGTAAAAGGACTTTTGACAAATTTCTGAATGAAATATCATTTTAGTGAGGCAATTCACTCTCTTTATTCTCCAAAGCTCAAATTGACTTATCTTCAACAAGTGGCGTCAATCTGACTTTGTTTCGAACTTATCACCATTGGTGTGGCGTTCTTCATACCGTAGGTTCCTATTTTGCTAAATAGAGGGTCTCGGTTTTATCCCAAAATCCTTTCTTTCTTTGAAACCTTAAGCCCCGAGTCCTTATTTGCTAATAAGGGTTCGACTTGTTTTCATTGAAATATCCAGCAAACAACACTCCATCAAACTCCCTTGTTTTCCAAAGCCATTTAATTTTAAACACCAAGACTTGAATTTATTTCAAGGCCGACACTACCTAATTTCGATCAGGAAATATTACGACTCGTTATTTCATACCTAACAAATCATGCTTCTTTTCATAATGACTTTATCAACCACAATCGAAGAGTAACAATTAATCGGATCAAAATGAGGGGATCTTTTAAGAACTAAGTCACCAAAAGTTTTATTAATAATTTTCAAATCTGCACTGGACTCGGTTTCTAAAATTTCCTTACCTCGCTTACCTTCGGGATCATGTAGTGTGATTTCATCTTTGCCTAAGTTGATCGTATGAAAGCGTCTTTCATTTGAGAGGTATTGAAGTTGAAAGTTATCTTTCGATCTTTCGAGAACCTGAAAAGTAGCAACACAAGAAAAAATTCATATCTTGGTTAGTGGAAACATTCCTCACTAGCCTTTCCTCGTCTTTTTCTTTTGTTTCTTTTTCTAACTCATTTTCTCTTCTTTCTTAAACTTCTTTTTCAATTTTCTTTTTTGTTTCGCATTCCTTTTCACTCTCAATCTCTTTTTGCTCTTTTTCATTCTCTTTTTCTTTTTCCTCACTTGTTTCAACAGAATTTCTCAGTTTGATTTGGTCCTCATGGACTTGTTCCGGAGTGAGCAGCACTAAGGTAAGTTTCTTTCCTTGATGCTTGAAAGAATACCTATTGGTACGACCATCGTGAGTGACTTTTCGATCCAGTTGCCATGGTTCTCCTAGTAACAAATGGCAGGCTTGAATAGGCATTACGTCACACACAACTTCGTCTTGATACTTACCGATAGAAAAGGCAATGCGCACTTGTTGAGTGACCCTAAATTGGCCTTCGTTGCTAAGCCCTTGTAGTTGATAAGGTTGTGGATGCTTGGTAGTGGTTAAGCAAAGCTTTTCCACCATCGTCGTGCTGGCTATGTTCGAGCAACTTTCACCATCAATAATAACTCTACAAAGCTTACCTTGTACATGGCAGCGAGTATGAAAGAGATGTTCTCGTTGCTGCTCGCTCTTTGGTTTTGCCAAAGATGATTGTCCACGATCATGAAAATCATCATCCATTCTAGGGACACGTTGAGGGCTGCACCTATGGGGCTGGTTATCCCTATCTTCCTTAATTGGATCTCGATATTGATGTTTTTGATTCAATTACACCTCATTGATGGTAGCAGTCAAAGCTCGAAGAGTAGCAGCCTGTTCACCCAACTGTTGTTGGAATTTTTTAAATATGTCACTATTATTATCACCTGTAGACATTTTTTTAAAACCTGCAAAACACTCAACACTCAAAAATAAAAGTTATCAAACCTCACCGTTAATCACTCAAAAAGAAAAAATCAAATTCTCAATGAGGTCGAATTCAATCTTGTGAGTTCTTTATCAGAGTTTATATCAACCAATTAGAGAGTGTGAACCAAACTACCAAAGAATCCTAATTTGCACTAGGATGCCAAAAACTGACGAGACACCAATTGATTCGTGTTGCACCGAGGAAGAAGTTGTGCACACGTTTAAATCCTACTAACACAAGAAACAAGAAGGTGTTAGATAACGTAAAGGAAGAATAAAGGTAAACAAATGAAAACCTACAGCTAAGAATCAATAAAAATTGCTGAAAACAGAAAACCCGAAAAACTGCGTAGTAACTTGACAACTTCGTTCGAGGTGTTCCCGATCTCCAAAAATCACAAAATTAAATCTGGAGTGTCCTTATATATTGAATTTTTGATCTGGAAATTTTGGGCACCAAATTCAACCCGCTGAATCTTTTTTTTAAATTTTTATTGAATTTGGTCTTTTTTTATTTTTTTGACTTTTTTGACTGATTTTTTTGCGGGAATAATTTTTTTATATTCAATCACAGTGCCAAAAACATGTATGTAAAATTTCAGATCAATCAGACAATGTTTACCCACTCAAATGAATTTTTTTGAACAATTTTTTTGGGTAAAACTGCTGTTTATGCTTTAAAAAATAGATATCAGTTTAGAAATCAACCAAGAACACCCAAAACGCCCAAAATCTGATACCAAATGATAAAGGGAATGTACGAGGACCAAGATCGAGTTGCCAAGTCACGAGAAACTCCTACGAAAGATCCTAGACGAACAGATCTGAAATCAAAAACAAAGATTAAGATTAAACGAATCAGATTTGAATTTAAAATTCCCAAATTCAATTAAAAGAGCAGCAAGAAGAAAAGAAATAGAATCGATGAATCAAACGAAATTGAGAAGAAAGAAAAGATGCGAATCTGCCAAGGAATTGATTCGGCCAAGAATGCCCAATTTCCAGCAAACAATTGATTCCCAAATTGAAAGAAATCCAATCGGCCAAACCCTAGGAATTGGGGATTTTTGGGTTCGAATGGGTGCTGCCAATAGGAGAACAACTTAAACGATGAGATCTTGAGTTTAATCAATGCTGGAAAACAAACAAGAACAGCAAAATATTAGATGAGAAATCGGCACAAGTATAAGCAAAGAAAAGTAAAGAAAGAAATCGAAAACAGCAAGAATTAAAGGATAAGTCCTAAAGATCCTTGAAATCCCGAAAGATTTCACAAATCTCTTCAAACGGCTCTAATCTCCCCTCCAAAGAATATCGATGGCAAGAAGAAGGTTGAAGATGGCTCCCACAATCAAAAGATTGTTAAAACAACTTCTAAAGAAAACTCAAGAGAGAATTCTTGGAGAAAACCCCAAAGAAAATTCTGCACTCAACAAATCTGAAATTTGATAGAAAAAATAATAATGAGATGTTTTTACAAAGGGTGGCTGGCCAATGCTTATATAGGCCTCCAACAAATCCTAATCTAATTAGAAAACTTAAAAAATTTAAACTTAATTAAAAAACAAAGGAAAATTCGGCCATGCATCCTATTGGGCTGTTTTGGGCCGAATTTAACATGTGATATTCCTAAAACTTAAAAATTAACTTAAACAACTAAAATGTTTACAAATTGGGCCCTTTGACATTTTGGCCTGATTTTCAACTAAATATGTATGGATTTCTTGATTGGGCTGGGAATTTGCTTATTGGGCCTCGCCTTTAAGAATTTGGGTTTGTGATCCATCTCCTACCGAAATTGGGTCGTTGACGCTCGTAATGGAGATCCAACGCGCTTTGGCTGCAATATTCGGTTTCTTGGACCAAGATTTCCAAGATTTGAAATCTTGATTTTCTTGATTCTTGAAATCGCTCCGAACAGCAAAATTGGGCCAAGATTCGATTTCTTGATTTTCTTGAAAACAAGAAAGTGAATCTTGATTTTCTTGATTTGAGCCCATCACCTTCTTAAGCTTGGGTTGGGCCTTTGTGACTCGTATCAAAGGCCCAACCCAAGCTTAAGAAGGTGATGGGCTCAAATCAAGAAAATCAAGATTCACTTTCTTGTTTTCAAGAAAATCAAGAAATCGAATCTTGGCCCAATTTTGCTGTTCGGAGCGATTTCAAGAATCAAGAAAATCAAGATTTCAAATCTTGGAAATCTTGGTCCAAGAAACCGAATCTTGCAGCCAAAGCGCGTTGGATCTCCATTACGAGCGTCAACGACCCAATTTCGGTAGGAGATGGATCACAAGCCCAAATTCTTGAAGGCGAGGCCCAATAACCAAAATCCAGCCCAATCAAGAAATTTCTTCATACTTAGTTGAAAATCAGGCCAAAATGTCAAAGGGCCCAATTTGTAAACATCTTACTTGTTTAATTTAATTTTTTAATCTTTAGGAGCATTACATGTAAAATTCGGCCCAAAACAGCCCATATAAGTGCATGGCCGAATTTACCTTGTTATTTTATTAATTAGGTTTAATTTTTTTATTAGTTACTTGTGAGATTAGGATTTGTTGGAGGCCTATATAAGCATTGGCCAGCCACCCTTTGTAAAAACATCTTATTATTATTTTTTCTATCAAATTTCAGATTTGTTGAGTGCAGAATTTTCTTTGGGGTTTTCTCCAAGAATTCTCTCTTGAGTTTTCTTTAGAAGTTGTTTTAACAATCTTTTGATTGTGGGAGCCATCTTCAACCTTCTTCTTGCCATCGATATTCTTTGGAGGGGAGATTAGAGCCGTTTGAAGAGATTTGTGAAATCTTTCGGGATTTCAAGGATCTTTAGGACTTATCCTTTAATTCTTGCTGTTTTCGATTTCTTTCTTTACTTTTCTTTGCTTATACTTGTGCCGATTTCTCATCTAATATTTTGCTGTTCTTGTTTGTTTTCCAGCATTGATTAAACTCAAGATCTCATCGTTTAAGTTGTTCTCCTATTGGCAGCACCCATTCGAACCCAAAAATCCCCAATTCCTAAGGTTTGGCCGATTGGATTTCTTTCAATTTGGGAATCCATTGTTTGCTGGAAATTGGGCATTCTTGGCCGAATCAATTCCTTGGCAGATTCGCATCTTTTCTTTCTTCTCAATTTCGTTTGATTCATCGATTCTATTTCTTTTCTTCTTGCTGCTCTTTTAATTGAATTTGGGAATTTTAAATTCAAATCTGATTCGTTTAATCTTAATCTTTGTTTTTGATTTCAGATCTGTTCGTCTAGGATCTTTCGTAGGAGTTTCTCGTGACTTGGCAACTCGATCTTGGTCCGCGTGCGCCTATATCACTATTCCTACTAGCCCCAACATCGGGCTGTTACAACAAAGCTCAAGGAAACTAAATTGCACTGGGTTGACTTGGTTAAGGAAATCGAGGACAAAGTGAAAATAATTAAAGATTGTTTAAGAGTGGCATCAGATAGATACAAGTCTTATGCAGATTTGAAAAGAAAAGAAATTGAGTTTCAAGTGGGTGATAAGGTATTTTTGAAAGTATCCCCACGGAAAAAAGTTTTGAGATTGGCAGGTGATACGAGCTCGTTTCGGATGTAAAGACGAGTCGTAATCTTTCCCGATCGAAATTAGGTAGTGTTGGAATTGAATCAAATTCAAGTCTTGGTGTTTGAAGTTGGATGGCTTTAGGAACAAAGGAGTTTGATTGGTTGTTGTTTGCTAGGTAATTCGATGAAACAAGATCGAACCCTTATTATCAAATAAGGACCCGGGCTTAAGGTTTCAAAGAAAGAAATGGAAATAGGATAAAAACCGAGACCCTCTATTTAGCAAAATAGGAACCTACGGTATGAAGAACGCCACACCAATGGGTGATAAGTTCGAACAAAGTCAGATTGACGCCACTCGTTGAAGATAAGTCAATTTGAGCTTTGGAGAATAAAGAGAGTGAATTTCTCACTAAAATTATATTTCATTCAGAAATTTGGCAAAAAGTCCTTTTACAAGAAATTCAAGAACTATTTATAGCTTAAGTGACTAGTAGCCGAATAATCAAGTTCAGTACTTAAAAACTAAGTAAACATTGAACTAATTTTGAGCTAAGATCCATGAATGGTCTTGAATCAATGTTCGGCTGAATATAGACCAAGGAAGAGCTTCAACGAACTTGGAAAATTGGCAGCAGCTACATTCGGCCAATGGAGTTTAATAAGGTCAATAATGAAGCAACTCTTGCTGAAAAATTACCATCATTAATTAGCAACTTGAACAGTCATTTGGAAGTGTGAATGGACGGTTTTGAATGACCATAAGGTGTGAACATCATGAACCGAATAGCCACAATGTACCCAGCAATGTGAAGGAAATAAATGGCAGCTTTGGAGAATAGAAAATCATCTCTTTTGGCCGAATGGTCACTTAGAGAACTTCAATAATCAGCACACCATCTTTAATATAGTCCATGCATGTATCATTTGGTGCATTGAACCCAACATGCATGCATCTTCACATCCATTGAATTCATGCATGAATCTGCCCAATGAATCTTCAAATTCGGCTGTACCTAAAAACACACATGAACTTAATTAATTTCAATCAAATTAAGCTGAACTAAGTAAATACATAATGTGAACATCCTAATTTAACATTGAAACAACTTAAATATTAATAAAGCATGACACAAATTCGGTTGAACAGATTTAAGACATGTAATAATTTAGACAAACTAAATGAAATCAAGACATCTTTAATGTAACTAAATTAAGACATATTAAACACTTATATTAAATAAAAACATATTAATAAGCTGTAATAAGACTTAATTAAATGCTTATTTAAATGGTTTAAAATCCAGCAGCAATTTAATTAGCTAGAACGAATTTCAACTTCAAAGAAGTTGAAAATATTCAGCTCGTCTTTAAACTCTTTGCTTTCATTTTCCTCAATCCGTTCCACCAATGCTAAAATAGCAACTTTAAATCGTTTAGCTCTAGCTCGCGTTATTGGACCAATGGGCAGCTTAATAGCTTCTTGTTCGTTCTCCATTTGGTTCGTAGGCAAGCTCACATCAGCAGGAAGGGCAAGTTAAGTCCTTGTTTCATAGGACCTTACGAGATCACCGAAAGGATAGGACCGGTAGCTTATCAGTTGGCTTTACCATCGAAATTGGAAAAGATCCATGATGTATTCCATGTGTCTATGTTGTGCCATTATAGATCGGACCCCTCACATGTGATATCACCGACAAAAGTTGAGATTCGATCGGACATGACTTATGGTGAAGAGCCGATCAAGACTTTGGATCGGGAAGTCAAACAGTTGGGAAACAAGAATATCGCCTTAGTAAAAGTGTTATGGCATAGGCATGGGATAGAGGAGGCTACATGGGAGCCCAAGGAAGCCATGATACCTGCACTTGTTTATCAGTAAGATTTTTGGGAACGAAAATCCCTAAGGGGGAGAATTGTAACATCCCAAATTAGGGCCTAGTCAGAATAGTGGTTTTGAGACCACAAATTCGAGATAGAAATAATTATTTTATGGATGTTACGAGGTCCATGATATACATGCATGCCTGTGTGAAAATATCAATGAGAAATTTTACCGATAAGGTGTCCAATTGAGTTATTAGGACTAAATTACAATAAGTGAAAAACATGTGTTCTAGATGATTTAAGGGCTTAATTGTGATGAGATTTTAAATTTGAAGTCCTTATATGGAAATTAGACCATTATATGTCATTATGGACAAAAATAGACATAGGAGGGATAAAATATCAAAGTTATAATGGAAGGGCATTTTGGTCCATTAGTTAATAAAATAATTAAAAGGGAAAAATAGTCAAAATTGTCCATCTTCATCCTCATTGGCCGAATTTCACAAGAAGCCATAGCTAGGGTTTCTTTCATCTTTCAAGCTCAAAGTAAGTGCATTCTAGCCCCGTTTTTAATGTTCTTTATATTTTGGAAATTCTCATAGCTCGATTTAGCTATTTCCACCCTTAATTTGAGCTAGGGTTCATGTTCAAAAACATACCCACGAATGACATGCATGTGCTTTGATGTCTAATTGAAGAATATGGAGGTTTGAGGTATGATAAACAACGTTTACTAGATAGTTTTTGGTGAAAATGATAAAAAGGACCTAATTGTAAAAGTTGTAGAAACTATGTGTAAATGTGTGAATAAATGAAAAATGGGGGTTGGTATAAGAGGGAAAATGATTTGGCTAGGCTTGAATAATGAGAAAAATGGGTACTTTTCATTTTACGAGCCTAGGGGAAATTTTGTAATTTTGTAAATTTTTAGGGGCAAAATTGTAATTTTTTCGTATCATGATTTTTGGACTGAAATGAATAATGCGTGTATTAGATAAGCTAAATGTGCTATTATAGATCAAGAGGGACGAGGGATAGACCTTGACCGAGGAAAAGGCAAGGTTGTGGACTAAATCGCAAATTTGCCATATTTTGCATCGAGGTAAGTTGTGTGTAAGTAATTCAACAACTCCAATATTACGTATCTAATATTTGATATTATATGATACATGTATGTATGCCTTAATGAAATTATCTTGTGATGATCCAATGGAAGTTTAGTGATAGCCTCATGTCTTGGAGTTCACACTAGGAGTTCACACATGCAACCATTCGACTACTTGTGTTCACACCTTAAAGGCTATTCATGCTCCTATGTTCACACCTATTTTTTGTCTCTTCATGAAGCCCATTTAAGACATCACCTTTGGATGAAACCACATGAACTTAATGCTTCAATTAAAGTGTTGGCCGAACCTACCCAAGCATGCATGAAGACCAATTATCCAAGTGCATCAATGCTTAGCCATGAAGTCTTCCAACCACCTCCCATTCGGCCGAACATGGACATGCACATTGAAAGATCATTTCTAGAATTTTCATAGCCATTATTAGTTACATTGCTTAGTTGTTAAGCCTATGAACTTGACTATTCGGCTAGCATAGGCTACTAGTATAAATAGTTGTTCACTTTCATTGTAAAAGGAATTTTTTTTTCGATTGTTACTGTTATGCTGCCAAAATCATAAGGCAACTTTTCTCCATTTTGTACAAAGATTCGATTGGCTTTCCTAGAGTCCTAGTTGCGTCAACTGCTTTCTTTGCCGAAACTGAACTTATCACTACTCGTAGTGTGGCGTTCACCATACCGAGGTTCCTATCTTGATAGATAGCGGGTCGAGGTCAACTTCACCAAACCTAAACCGAACTCAAAGGGCCTATAAACAACAGGTCGATACCATATCGGTATTGGTTCTTGTTTGCACTTTTTGTTCAATCCATTTTCTTTCGAAACCAGTTTGTACCAAATCGACAAAATCGTCCATTTCTTACCATACCGACCTTTTTTTACTCAATCCATCTTACCTATTTGAACCTTTCTTAACCTTTCTTTCTTAACCTTTCTTCAACTATCCAACTCCTTCAACTAAACTTTACGTAACTTCTTGTTGATGATCGGGCAACTACGAATACGACTCGACTCTCCTGAGACGGATCGTATCATGCCCGATCGATAAATTGGGTAAGTTTGAATGGTTTGCAAAATTGGGAATGAAAACAAGGAAGATAGGTTCGAATGGTTAGTTTCGTAATGGATATGGAAGCAAGTTGATGGTTTGATTCAAGAAGGCTGAAAGAGGGATGGATAAATGGCTATCAAAGGGATCAAACAAGGTTAAAGGAAACTTGGTGATAGGTGGGGAAAATTGGCTAAGGCCAAGATTGAACCAACGCTATAAGAGAGGGTTGACCCGAATCTTAAAATAGACACTTAGATTGATAAGAGGATCTTGACCCGCTAACTATAGAGAGTTAGGAACCAAAGATATATTTTGAACGCCACATTGGAGGTGATAAGTTCAGGATAAAACAAAAGAAAGATAGACACCAAGGGATGAAATCCTAATAAGCTAGATGAGTCCTAAAGTAAATAAAGAGAATTGAATTCTCACTAGAACAATAAAGTTCATAAAATGACAAAGCCTAAAAATTGAGTAACCTTTACAACCATCTAAAAACAAGTATTTATGGCTAAAGATTAAGGCTAGCCGAATGGACAATTGGCAGCCAAATGGGCACTTAATTTCATCTTTTAATGAGCTGAAAAATTCCATAATAATTCAAGAAAGTGCCATGAAGCTTCAAAAACGTCCCATGGTGTTTCCCAAGTCATCTTAATAAATTGGAGCAATTATGGAGCTGAAACAAGCTGATTAAATTCGTCCAAAGGCGTGAAGTAGGAGACCTGAATGGTCAGCTTTTTTAATAAGCTCAAATAAGTTGGAAAAATCCATGAAGTTTCCCTGGAGCTTTTTTGAATGTTCCAGCAGCTGGACATTAAATTGAGTTGAACGGCTCTAATAAATTTGGCCAAAAAAAGTTCATGAAAGTGAAATTGGTTGCTTCGATTAGCTGAACAACTTTGGTGCCTTAATAACTCAGCTTCTGATGTGATCCGGCTCGGTTGATGGAGTCGAGTTCACTTAAGTTGCCCGATCGTCGACGAGAAGTATTGGTTGATGTCGAATGGAGATAACTTTATGGAGTTGTTTTAAGCGGAAGTAATTAAAAGGGTTCAAAAATGGCTTGGTTTGGAGAATGGATGGTTCGATTTAACAAAAAAAATAAAGTTTAAGTAGATAGATAAAATGGAATGGAAATTGAACTCAAGCGAAAAACGATTCAATACTATGTAAAGTATTGCCCCGGGACTTATATTGCTTAAGGTGGGTTTAATGGAAGTTGAAGATGGACCTTGACCCGTTACCTATAGAGAGGTAGGAACCAAAGGTATAAAAAGGTGGATGAACGCCACACCAGGATGGTGATAAGTTCAAGGAGTCGGGTTGACGCCACTAGCGAGCTAGATAAGTCAGAACGAGACTCGTACGAAATAGGATAGGAGGAAACCTCACAATCAAGTTTAATAATCAGAATTGTCTAACCTTTTTACAAAGAGAAAAGAACTATTTATAGATTACATTAGATAGCCAAATAGACTAAGTAAATTCGGCTTTAATTGAATTAAACTAATCTAGAAATGTATCTTTAAAGGCTATGTCCAAATTCGGCTGAATGGTACTTCAATAGGCAGCTTCATGGCTAAGGAAATGAACTTGAAGGCTTGGTGAATGTATGGGAGAGCAATGGACATGTCTAGGTTCGGCCAAGGTGTGAATGGACACTCCAATAGATGCCTTTTGGTCGAATAGGTACTTAGGAGATCAATGGACAGCAACCGATGCATGTAAGTGAATATTCATGCATTCTTCCATTCATTGTATTAAATCATTCATGCATCATCTTTAAGGCAACCATTCGTTGTAGGTAGTCATGCATGTACCCGAACATACATTGAACCAGAAATGTTCATGAATCCACATTAATTGTGTTCCCACATGTGGATGTACCTACAAAAGATATAAACAAATTAGATTCAAGGTACATTCAGCTTAAATTAAATAATATCAAGACATATTTAACAAATTAAAATAAAGACATAAATAAAATATATTTAATAATAAATTCGGCTAGCTTAATGATAGTTGAAATTCTTGATGAGCTGAATTGAGCTAGAAAATTCGGTTATGAGCTGTAGTAAAAATAATTAAAATAAAACTATCACTCAAATTATTCAAATAATAAAATTAACGAGCTGGAAAGAAGCTAAATTGAGCTCAAATAGGAGGAATTGAGTTCAAGTGAGCTGATTAAAGTCGAATTGAGCTAAGGGAGCTGGAATTGAGTTGAAATTAGCTTGCACTAAGGTGCATGGTTTCTTCAAGGAGTTGGATCGAGCTTCCCCATCTTCAACGAGCTGATTCTCCTTTCAAAACTTGAACAATAAAGCTGAAACAAGTTCATGAAATCGCTTGGACCTAGCTCGGTTCATTTGTCCCTTTGGAAGCTCGAGGGAATCAAGACGAGGACTTGATGGGGCTTGGGGCGTGGTCACATCATCCCCCCTTCTTCAAAACGACTTGTCCTCAAGTCAAGCTGTTTATTCTCCAGAAAATAATCCGTCTTATGCAACTCTCCTTGAATGAATGGAACAATTAGTCGTTCATAAGCCATTGCAAAAGAACTTACAATATTCGACATTAAAGATGGCAAATGAATCAATGAAAATAGACAACCATTAATCATCAAGAAACGATCAAAACAAATATGTGGATCATGCATAGTCGTATCAAGACAAGTATGAGTCATGTAAAAAGGTAGTTTTAAAACATCATTCTTAAAATCACATGAACAAAACTCCTTCCATATCCATAACTCATCAAATGGTCGAACGAAAACAAATATGGTTTCAAGCATTCGAACTTTTCAATTTGCTTCCACAAGTCATTGTTCAAGTAAATGGAATGCAAGTAAGGAGACATGAAATTTAAATCTTCATCACAAACACACAAATGAAAAGTTTCATATGATTCATGATTTCGCATGTTTGGCACTCGCAATTGTCGTTTGGTTTTGTTCTCAACAATGAATTCATCACATTTTCCAAAGAGAAAAATCGTCTTATCATTACTCAAAATGGATTTATCATCATCAAGCAAAATCAAATAATTAACCACAACAGGATTCAAGCGATTTTCAGCAATCAAGGTGTCTTTAAAAATTTTAGTTACATTCGACTTAAGAAAAGATGGTCGCATAACATCAGAATTCATACCTGATTCACCTTTAGGAGTGGAAAATTGAGAATCAATTTTACCTTTTTCAATCAAAGTGAACCTTTTCTCCTTGAGAAGGTATTGAAGTCGAAGCTCATTACACAATCCTTGAAAAACTTGAAACGAAGGGTAAACACAAAGGCAACTTGCACTTTTCGAAGTGTTGGGTTCATAATGCTGAAAGAGGGTAATGTCTCCATAGACGTTGAACTCAAAGGAACAGGCTAGAACACTATTCACATATTGAACATATGTAATGATACCAGGTTCAAAAACATGAGTTGATCTTACCTTTTCGAAATGAAAAATGAATTTCATGTACAGCCACATAAAATGATCAAAGAACAATTTTAAATTATAAACAGAGTCTTTAAATTTCAGAGGCCAAACATCAAACAGACATAAATTTGTCGCATAAAACTTAGGATGCTTGGGTTCCGCACATATCAACCTAAAACGATAAATTCCAGGTTTGAACACACGAGTTTGATTACTTACGCCAAAGTGTTTTAGTAAATCAAACATGTCAAACCAAAAGGGTTTTCGTGTCCATAGATACAAACATTCAAATCTCTTTATATTCATCAAATCAAACTTGCACAAATTCATGGATTTGTCACATGACAATAATGGATGCACAAAATTATCATATTTGAAAAATTGAATCGCTTTTCGTGAAAACCCGACATCATGCAAAACCAAATCTTTAGTTTGTCGTTCGTACCGAATAACATCAACCACATTCAAAGAATAGCAATTAATTGAATGAAAATAAGAGAATTTTTTTAAAGCAAAGTCATTTTCAACAACTTTCAAACTTGGTGGCCATGACTCAGTTTTTAAAAATTCCTTACCTTGCTTACCTTCAAGCTCGTGTGGTTCGATTTCAACTTCATCCTTACCTTTTTGGTCATGCAAAAACGTCGCTCGTTAGGAAGATATTGAAGTTGATATTCGTCACTGAGATTTGTCGGAACCTGAAAAGAAGAAACAAAACAAAAACAAACATCACGGAGGTTAGTTAAAATTTCGTTCTCTTTTTCTTATTCTCGCTCACTATCTTCATTTTCTCTCATTTCTTCTTCAACATCTTTTTCTTTTTCAATTTTTTTCTCAATCTCAATTTCTTTTTCAATTTTCTTTTCTTCATTTTCTTTTTCTCTCACTATTTTGATTTCTTTTTCTTTTTCATTACAATGTGCGGATGACACGGAAGAATCAAAGAGATAATCATTTGGCTCAAAGAAAGAGAAAATATTTTCATAAACTTCTCGTCCATTTCTTCGGGAACAATCCTTTGGGAAGGACTTCTTTGAAGCATACGAGGAATAGCTCGTCCTTTCTCGCTCATCTCGAGTGATTTTTGACTCGAAGTTTTCTTCTCGTGGTCTCGAAAGCCTTGTTGAATAGGAGTCTTGATATGTGTCTCTTCTCGAATAATATCGTCGTGATGAACTTGATTCTATTTCTCGACTCGGTGGAGTTTGCTTCCGTCGGGCTTTTTCCTCCACTCGGTCCAAACGTCTTTTTAATGGGCTTAGTTTTTCATCCAATATTCGGCCCATCTCGTTCACCAAGTATTGAAATTCATCGGTAGAGAATTCTTCTTGAGACATGATTCAAGAAAATGTTCGAAAATCGAAAGTAGAATAAATAGTAAATGAACCTCACCAATTCAAAATCCTCACCAATCTCTCACAAAGAAATAATGATTTTCACTCGCACTCATGTTTAGACTCAATTTTTGGCTTTTTTTCTTTTGATGTATTTCACTCTTGCCTCTTACCACTCGACCTCTTCTCTCAATTTCGTGATTTGTCTCGATAGACTTAATTTGCTGCTTGAGGGTCGGTTTCAAAATGGGTTACAAGGGATAATGTCAGGTGTAAGGTAGGCTGAACAAAGAAAAAAAATTGGTTTAAAATGTGGCATTGGGATGGGTAAATAATGGTAGGAAGGGAAACTTGATGATCGGAGTAATAAGTGATAATGATAAAAACTCGCAAGACTTTTCACTTTTTTTTCTTTTTTTTCTTTTAACTCGATTTTTTTTGTCACTTCTTTTTTTTTAATTTTTTTTCGAATATCTTCTTCTTCTTTTTTAAATCCAATACAATAGTAAACTAAATACAAGGGAAAAAAATTAAATTACAACTCAATTTTTTTTTCACGTTTCGAACCTACTTGCGGCCTTATTACGAACGTCGGCGCTCCTCGTTTTAGTAGCTCTGATACCAAATGATGTGATCCGGCTCGGTTGATGGAGTCGAGTTCACTTAAGTTGCCCGATCGTCGACGAGAAGTATTGGCTGATGTCGAATGGAGATAACTTTATGGAGTTGTTTTAAGCGGAAGTAATTAAAAGGGTTCAAAAATGGCTTGGTTTGGAGAATGGATGGTTCGATTTAACAAAGAAAATAAAGTTTAAGTAGATAGATAAAATGGAATGGAAATTGAACTCAAGCGAAGAACGATTCAATACTATGTAAAGTATTGCCCCGGGACTTATATTGCTTAAGGTGGGTTTAATGGAAGTCGAAGATGGACCTTGACCCGTTACCTATAGAGAGGTAGGAACCAAAGGTATAAAAAGGTGGATGAACGCCACACCAGGATGGTGATAAGTTCAAGGAGTCGGGTTGACGCCACTAGCGAGCTAGATAAGTCAGAATGAGACTCGTACGAAATAGGATAGGAGGAAACCTCACAATCAAGTTTAATAATCAGAATTGTCTAACCTTTTTACAAAGAGAAAAGAACTATTTATAGATTACATTAGATAGCCAAATAGACTAAGTAAATTCGGCTTTAATTGAATTAAACTAATCTAGAAATGTATCTTTAAAGGCTATGTCCAAATTCGGCTGAATGGTACTTCAATGGGCAGCTTCATGGCTAAGGAAATGAACTTGAAGGCTTGGTGAATGTATGGGAGAGCAATGGACATGTCTAGGTTCGGCCAAGGTGTGAATGGACACTCCAATAGATTCCTTTTGGTCGAATAGGTACTTAGGAGATCAATGGACAGCAACCGATGCATGTAAGTGAATATTCATGCATTCTTCCATTCATTGTATTAAATCATTCATGCATCATCTTTAAGGCAACCATTCGTTGTAGGTAGTCATGCATGTACCCGAACATACATTGAACCAGAAATGTTCATGAATCCTCATTAATTGTGTTCCCACATGTGGATGTACCTACAAAAGATATAAACAAATTAGATTCAAGGTACATTCAGCTTAAATTAAATAATATCAAGACATATTTAACAAATTAAAATAAAGACATAAATAAAATATATTTAATAATAAATTCGGCTAGCTTAATGATAGTTGAAATTCTTGATGAGCTAAATTGAGCTAGAAAATTCGGTTATGAGATGTAGTAAAAATAATTAAAATAAAACTATCACTCAAATTATTCAAATAATAAAATTAACGAGCTGGAAAGAAGCTAAATTAAGCTCAAATAGGTGGAATTGGGTTCAAGTGAGCTGATTAAAGTCGAATTGAGCTAAGGGAGCTGGAATTGAGTTGAAATTAGCTTGCACTAAGGTGCATGGTGATGTGATCCGGCTCGGTTGATTGAGTCGATTCACTTGATTGCCCGATCGTCGACGAGGAATAGTTGAGTTATCGGAAATAGGATGAAATAAGGCTAAAGATGCGGAAGCTTTCAAATGGTTTTAAAGGTTGGCTAAGGTGATGGTAAATTTATAAGGGTAGTAGGCTCGATTTAAGTATAAAATAAGAAAAATGGAAGTTGATAAATGAAGGCTCGGTTTCGTAAAAAGATATTATAGTTGGGTAAAATCTAGGATAGTCGGTGGAATGGATAAATGAGCTTAAACACCAGAAACGATTCAACACTAAAAGTGTCACCCCGATTTCTATTCGGTTCAAGGTGGGATTGCGGAATTGTAGAAGGTTGAACGCCACACCAAACCAAGGTGATAAGTTCAAAAGAGAACGATAGACGCCACTAGCACGCTAGATAAGTCAGATCGAAACTCGTACGAATTTAGAGAGGAGAAAACTCACACTTTGAACAAAGTTCATTCAAATGATCAAAAGTCAAAAGTCCTTTACAAATGAAAGAAAACAAATGTTTATAGGCACATAGATGACCATTCAAATTCGGCATCTAGGTGTTCACACAATAATAAAAACGTTCACACTAATGTATTAAAATAGTTCATAAATTCGGCAGATTCATGCACTAGCTGAATGGACACTTTCTTCCCCCTTAGTTTGTGCATGAATGCTTAGTCATAAAGAAAGGCTTCAAGTGACTTGTATGTGCACCAAAAGGTTGCATTCATCTCCTTGGGACGTTCATGCACTTGTATGGACCATGTATCTTCATAATTAAACACTTTAATGGCATGTAAGTTCATAAATGGTAGCATGAACCTAGTAAATTCGTTCTCCCCTTTGTGCATGCACTTAATTCAATCAATGTGTTGAATTATTGAGTTAATTCCTTCCCTTGGACGTTCTTGAACCCATCCATGCATGTGTAGTAGCCTATAGGTCAATTCAAAGTGTGAACATGTTCAAGGAGCTCTATGGTCAACATAGAATTAGTTAGCAGCTACTTCTTGGCCGAATAAGTGCCTTGGAAAGTTAAGAGACAGCCACCATACATGCACTTAAGCCATTCATGCATTCTATCATCCCATGCATTTGATCCATTCATGGACTAGCCTTTAATGTCCATACATGCATTCGACACATGCATGAATTTGTAGAAACATTGCATCTAGCCGTACATGCACCAGCATTTAATACTTCTTCATTCATGAGTGTGGAATGCCCAAAAGAGATGTTTCTTCATTCATACATTGTACCGTCCAAAGGAATGTACCTACATGAAATAAACAAGTCATTAAGACATCTCATGAACACTCATAAATTCGGCATGATGTGAACACATTAATGTCATGCATTAATTCGGCTATGTGAACATAATCAATTTATATAATGACAATGATATATTAAAAACAAATATTAATATAAGACAAGTTTAATGCTTAAATGAATATGTGCAAATTTTATTTAATGTATTAAAGACAAAACCGAGTTTAAACTAAAATGAGCTAAGTTTTAGCTCGTGAGCTAAAGTTGAGCTGAGGCTAAACTCCTAAGCTGAAGTTGAGCTAAGGTTTAGCTCGTGAGCTAAATATGAGCTAGGAGTGAGCTCGGTTTAGCTCAGGCAAGTTGGATCGAGCTTGAATAAGCTGGATTTGAGCTAGACGGAGCTCGTGGAGCTGGAAACGAGCTGGGATCAGCTTGCCAACATGTCAATGCTCGGCTTGACAGACTTGCTCGATGAAGTTCGCGGGGCGTGCTCGTATCATTCCCCCCTCTTTTAGGCGACTTGTCCTCAAGTCGAGCCGTTTGTCCATGGGAGAACTTTGACTCATGCAAGGTATAGTAACTCATTTGGTCCTTTGTCTTGCTCATGCAAGGTATGCCATGCCCAAAGGTATGCTAATTCTTCCTTTCGTTTTTGAACAACATGAGGGGAGTCTCCAAATTCCAACGTAATAATCACATCATCACAATTCCAAAAGGAAAAATCCATCACATCAAAGTATAAATAATTTCCAAATAACCAATCAATGGAATTTTCAACTTCAATCGAAGTGAGCAAAGATATTTGAAAATTTTCAGATGACTTACCTTGACGAATATGAAGAGAAGAAAATTGAGGATTGGGTTTACCTTTCTCAGTCAAAATGAATCTTCTCTCTTTGGATAGATAACGTAAGACAAACCTATTACTTCGATAAATTTGAATAGGTGGTGACGCACCATTACATGTCTTGCTCCTCGAGGGGTGGAATTCACAAAAATAAGACGGGTCAAAAACTATGGACTTAAATGGAAAAGGAAAGTTACCATGGAAATTTGATTCAATTCCAAAAACATAGGTTGGCCTTACCTTCTCGAAATGAAACGAAAATTTCAAATGTGGCCAAACAAGGTGATTAATAAATGAATCAAAATTGAAACCCAAATCATTGAATTTCACCTTCTTATCAAAAATTCGAACTTCAAGCAAACATAATTTCAATGTAAATGATGCAAAGCGCTTAATGTTTCCATAAAATGAATTCATGTAGCAAATACCAGGCTTGAACACACGAACTTGATTAGGAATTCCAACAAGCAACATATTAGAAGAAGATATAATCAACTCACCACACGAATTATATTTCACTAGTTTAAACACACATGTTGATTTGACAAAACCGAGCATACCAAAATGCAAAGGTTCATACTTCAAGAGTATTAATCGGGAATGCAAATCACTACATGGAAATTTCGCACAAAAACTCAAAGATTGTTCATGAAGAACACAATTGCACATATCATGTGAAGATCTTTTAACATGGATGCCAAACAAAGAATTTTTAACGAACATGCAACTTTTCAAACAGGCAGATTTATCACAAATCAATTGAGCAGGCATATTTAAACATAAAGATTTAACACATGAGTTCAAAAAGTTTGCAGGGTCAAACACATGAGAATTTTTACGTGACAGACTTTGATCAAACATGTTCAAAATTTGCTTCGGGAAAACTAATCCAATGTTGTCAACAAATTTGCCAATGTAGTAATCGTCATAAAAAAACTGTATATGGCACCTTTTAAAACAAAATCGTTAACAACAATAAGTGAACAAAAATTATCCAAATCAAGTGACTTTGATTCGATAAACAAAGAATCCTTACCTTCCTTACCTTCAATCGCAAGTGGGTGGTAGTCATTCGCGAACTTACCTTTTTCGAACAACCTAAAACACCTTTCGTTTGGAAGGTAATGTAGATGGAATTGGTCGCACAAACTTCTAGGAACCTGAAAAGTTAACTCACAAGAAGATCGAACAGGTGGGTTAGTGGAAATAATCCTCACTTGCTCACTTGTTTTCTCACTCGATTCTTTTTCTTCTGGATCACTCGTTTCTTTTGTTTCAATATCTTTTTCATCTTCTTTTTCACTCTCAAATTTCTTTTCATTTCCTTTTTCATTTTCTTTTTGCTTTTCAAAGGCTTTTTCAAAGGCTTTTTCAAGTTCTCTCAAGATTCGCTCATTTTCTCTCTTACTTGCCTCTTGCCTCTCTTTCTTTTTATTTCTTTTTCTTTTTCTTCTCTTGCTTTTTCTTTTTCTTTTCTTTTCTTTGTTTTCTCTTTACAAGAATGTACAAAAGAACGATGAGAATACAAATCTTGTTCGAAAGATGAAAAACTATTTGCATATGATTCACAATCAAAACTTCGTGAAGAATACTCCGGGTAAGATTTCTTTGAAGATCTAGTAGGAATATGTCTTTCTCTTCGAACGCCATCTTGGAATGAATCAAAATCGTAATCGGCTTCTCGTCTTCTCAAATTTCTTGATGAAAAGGACTTTCGATCGAAGTCACTTCTCGAATTCGCTGATAAATATGCGTCATAGTATAAATCTCTTTGTCTCGAAGTAGATGGCGAAAAGGAATCACGATAGGAACTTTTTCTTAAGTAGTAGTCGGGGGTATATCTCCGTGGGGTTCTTGGTTCTGTTTTACACTTGAAGAAACTCTGATGTGATCCGGCTCGGTTGATTGAGTCGATTCACTTGATTGCCCGATCGTCGACGAGAAGTTTGTTCGATTTTGTAGATAGATGGAGTTAGATGATTTTTATAGCGGAAGTTGAGAAAATGGGTTCAAAAGATGGTTTGGATAGATGTTTGATAGGCTCGGTGAAATAAAGAAATATTGTTTATAATTGAATAGTTCAAATGGAATAGAAAAATAGAACTCAAGCGAAGAACGATTCAATACTATATGAAGTATTGCCCCGGGACTTATATTGCTCAAGGTGGATTAAATGGATTGTCGAAGATGGACCTTGACCCGTTACCTATAGAGAGGTAGGAACCAAAGGTATAAAAAGGTGGATGAACGCCACACTAGGATGGTGATAAGTTCAAGAAGTCGGGTTGACGCCACTAGCGAGCTAGATAAGTCAGAACGAGACTCGTACGAAATAGGATAGGAGGAAACCTCACAATCAAGTTTTCAATAATCAAATTCTGTAACCTTTTACAATAAACAAGTAAGCTATTTAAAAGCCTAAAATGCCTATTGATATTCGGCATCTATGTTGTTCACACTAACTTAAATTCTGTTCACACAGGTATTTAACATGTTCACACAAATAGCATTAAAATCCAGTTCATGCTTGAAGATGGTACATGAATTGGCCGAACCATCATGATGCTTCACTTGATGCATTCATGCATCCTTAGCCTTGAAGAATCTCCATAATTCCATGAATGTGCAGCTCTTTAATGATCCTACATCTCCCTTGGCTGAATGAGGCATTAATGTGCCTAAAATACTTGAATGGTCATCTTGAAAATGCATGAATCATGCATGAAACGTCCCATGTATTTCCCCCCATAAATATGATCCATGAATCTTCAAATACATGAACTTTCAACAACTCCCTCTTGCATGAACGTCCCAAATGCATGTGCTCCTTTAAATGCCATCCATTGAACCTCAATTGTGCATGCACACTCCCATACATTGAACCTATCATGCATGACCCTTGTTTAATTACTCTCCAAATTCAGCTCACCTACAAAAACACATGAACCAAAATTAAATCACATAAAATTCAGCTGAACAAACATTAATATAATTTAGACACACTAATTAAACATAAATTAAATTAGACAAATTTAATAAAGTCTTAACAAGACATATTAAATTCGGCCAAGACACATTTAAAACATGTAATAAGTCAAAACATAATTATGAGCTGTAGTAATTTAAGCTAAATTAATAAATTACTTAATTTATTCAGACATTAAAATAAATGAGTTGCAATAAACTTAAGCCAAGCTCAAACGAGCTAAAGTAAGCTAAATTAAGCTCATGTGAGCTAAATCGAGCTGGGAAAAACTAAGATTGAGCTTGTTGAGCTGAGATTGAGCTTCATCTTGCACTTGGGGACCTCGTGTTTAGGCCAATCATGATAGCAACGAGTGGTGCCACAACATGATGCGATTGAGATCACATCATACCCTCCCTCTTGAAGACGATTTGTCCTCAAATCGGGCCACTTGCTCGCGAAAAATTTTTCGAGATCACAAGCCCTTTTGTTCATGATTCGAAAAGTATTGTTTTTAAAACTCCAGGAACCACAAATGGTTTGAAAAGAAAATGATTTAGTTCCATGCCCTCCCTCTTTAGGAGGAAACCATTCCAAAGTGTCACCTACATAGAAATAGAACGAATTAGTGACACTAAAATTTATAAACTCAAACGATCTTTCCAGAATCTTATTCAAAATTAGAATGCATAATCCAATGCCGGGATCAAATGTAGAAGAGGATCTTACCTGTTCACAATGGTTTTCCATACTTGGTAATAAAGGATGCATCAGAATCAAATCAAATTTATAATCAAAATTTATCAAGGAGTCCTCCAAATGATCATGTAATCTAAGTTCCACTCGATCAATCTTACTTAAACATGCAGAATTTATATAGCAAGGCAGATTTGAGACACCATCTTCAAATTCAAATGCACTAACCATTTTACATGCCATCGTCTTATCACATATTCGGATCAAAAGAAAATTAAACAAGCATGCCTTTAAACATTCATATGTCTCGATTCTGTTAAACAAAAATAAACAACATTCTCCACAATCAAAAATTTGATTGTGTCTTAACAAGCCAACAAGATTCACACATCTCGTTTTCAAACTTAGTGACAAAGCATCATACAAGCAACGATTGTTTACTTGGTCATTCAAACAAAATTTACAATGCTTGCCTTCTCTCAAAGATGAACTAGAATAGCGAACTCCAGGGTTGAACACACGATATTGTTCACTCGTTCCAAAATGCAGTGCGAATTTCTTAATTACCAACAATTCACACAAGTGGAACAAAAAGAATTTGAGCATGCATATGTTCAAACATTCATACATCGTAAATCTCATTCGAATAGACTTGTTCAGACATGGGGAATTTAAAAAAAATAGAAAATTCAAATTATCACAACACACAAGTAGACTAGGCGTTTCACATGCCAACTTTTTATCACAAGAGTTCAAAATTTGTTTGTGCGGATTTATTCGTACTTCAGTAAAATTCTTGCCAATACCATACTCATCAATAGGAAAACACTTCTTACCACTATGGAAGGTGTAATCACCATCATTCAGAATATGATAATCAAACAAATCGAACTTTGTATGTGAATAATCTTTATCGCACACTATCACACTTTGTTCATGCTGATCTAATCGAACGCCTTCAATAAAATTGCCAACAACAAACTTATCATAGAAAAAACTTTTCAAAGCACTAGTTGAAACAAAATCATAAATAATAGATGAACGAAAATTAACCAATTCAATGGGGAAAACCCTTTCGTAAAAACAATTTTCAGCAATCTTGTCATAAACATGTGAGTAAATGAGTTGAAACTCGCTCAACAAGGAACCCTTACCTTGCTTA
This sequence comes from Gossypium hirsutum, assembly GCF_007990345.1. Taxonomy (NCBI): domain Eukaryota; kingdom Viridiplantae; phylum Streptophyta; class Magnoliopsida; order Malvales; family Malvaceae; genus Gossypium; species Gossypium hirsutum. The sequence goes on along the minus strand of NC_053435.1, from coordinate 35,491,726 downwards.
CCATTGGAAATGTGACAATCATTTTTATCTTCCAACTTACCTCTTTCGATCAATTGAAAACGTCTCTCGGTAGAAAGGTAATGAAGTTGGAACCAATCTGTGGATGGAATCTTGCAAACCTGAAACAAAGAAAAATCACAAGGTAATTTCGAAAGGGGGTTAGCAAAAGAATTCCTCTCTTTTTCGTGATTACTCACTTCACTCGTTTCTTTTACAGACTCTCTTTCTTTTTCACTTGATTTCTTTTCAAGCTCTCTTTCAATTTCTTTTTTCGCTTTTTCTTTTTCAATTTTCTTTTCTTCATTTTCTTTTTCTCTCACTTTTTCGATTTCTTTTTCTTTTGCAATTTCTTTTTCTTTTTTGTTTTCTTTTTGTTTTCTTTCAATTTATTTTTCAATCTCTTTCTCCTTTTCTCGCTCAATGGATTGCTTCATTTTGAATTGGTCTTCTTGCACTTGTTCCGGTGTGAGCGGCGCTAAAGTGATTTTCCTTCCTTGATGCTTGAAGGAATACCTATTGGTACGTTCATCGTGAATGACCTTTCGATCCGATTGCCATGGTTCTCCTAGCAACAAATGGCAAACTTGAATAGGCACAACATCACAAAGGACTTCGTCTTGGTATCTTCCGATGGAAAATGCAACACGCACTTGTTGAGTAACTTCAAATTTGCCTTCAACACCAAGTCCTTGCAGTTGATAGGGTCGTGGATGCTTGGTAGTGGCCAAGCCAAGTTTTTTTACCGTTCGAATACTAGCCATGTTTGACCTACTTCCACCATCAATAATGAGGCAACAAACTTTATCGTGGACACGGCAACGCGTGTGAAACATATCTTCACATTGTGGTTCATTTTCCAATCTTTGAAGGATTGCACTAATCTTGATGTCAACGATAGTAGGTGTCAAATCTTCTTTATCTTTGTCGAATTGTCGAAATTCAGATCGCATTAGCCTTTGCATTTCTTGTCTCCACATTTGGAATTCAAATTCAGAAAATTCTTCAGACATGCTTCAACAAAATATTAGAAAACAAAAGTTAAATTAGAAAGAAAAATAATTCTCACCACAAATCTCTCAAGTTCGCTCAAAAAGAAAAATTCACTCACTCGTGTTTGAACTCTCTTTTAGGCTTTTTTTTTTCGAATGAACTCACGCTCTCTTGCCTTTTACCACTCGACCTCGTCTCACAAATTCGTAATTCGTCTCGATAGACTTAATTTGCTGCTTGAGGGTCGGTTTCAAAATGGGTTACAAGCAATAATGTCGGGTGTAGGGTAGGCTGAATAAAGAAGAAAATTGGTTTAAAATGTGGTGTTGGGATGGTAAATAATGGTAGGAAGGGAAACTTGATGATCGGAGTAAATAAGAGAAGAAAATAAAAACTCGCAAGACTTTTCACTTTTTTTTAAACTTGATTTTTTTTGCTCACCTTTTTTTTATTTTCTTTTTTTTTTGCTCGATTTTTTTTCACTTTTTTTATGAATTTTTTTTTCAATCAAATTTTTTTTCGAATTTTTTTTGATTTTTTTTTGTTACTCCTATACAATAGTAAGCTAAATACAAGGGAAAAAAAATTAAATTACAACTCAAATTTTTTTTTGATTTTTTTTTCACGTTTCGAATCTACTTGCGGCCTTATTACGAATGTCAGCGCTCCTCGTTTTAGTAGCTCTGATACCAAATGATGTGATCCGGCTCGGTTGATTGAGTCGATTCACTTGATTGCCCGATCGTCGATGAGAAGTTTGTTCGATTTTGTAGATAGATGGAGTTAGATGATTTTTTATAGCGGAAGTTGAGAAAATGGGTTCAAAAGATGGTTTGGATAGATGTTTGATAGGCTCGGTGAAATAAAGAAATATTGTTTATAATTGAATAGTTCAAATGGAATATAAAAATAGAACTCAAGCGAAGAACGATTCAATACTATATGAAGCATTGCCCCGGGACTTATATTGCTCAAGGTGGATTAAATGGATTGTCGAAGATGGACCTTGACCCGTTACCTATAGAGAGGTAGGAACCAAAGGTATAAAAAGGTGGATGAACGCCACACCAAGATGGTGATAAGTTCAAGAAGTCGGGTTGACGCCACTAGCGAGCTAGATAAGTCAGAACGAGACTCGTACGAAATAGGATAGGAGAAAACCTCACAATCAAGTTTTCAATAATCAAATTCTGTAACCTTTTACAATAAACAAGTAAGCTATTTATAAGCCTAAAATGCCTATTGATATTCGGCATCTATGTTGTTCACACTAACTTAAATTCTGTTCACACAGGTATTTAACATGTTCACACAAATAGCATTAAAATCCAGTTCATGCTTGAAGATGGTACATGAATTGGCCGAACCATCATGATGCTTCACTTGATGCATTCATGCATCCTTAGCCTTGAAGAATCTCCATAATTCCATGAATGTGCAGCTCTTTAATGATCCTACATCTCCCTTGGCTGAATGAGGCATTAATGTGCCTAAAATACTTGAATGGTCATCTTGAAAATGCATGAATCATGCATGAAACGTCCCATGTATTTCCCCCCATAAATATGATCCATGAATCTTCAAATACATGAACTTTCAGCAACTCCCTCTTGCATGAACGTCCCAAATGCATGTGCTCCTTTAAATGCCATCCATTGAACCTCAATTGTGCATGCACACTCCCATACATTGAACCTATCATGCATGAACCTTGTTTAATTACTCTCCAAATTCAGCTCACCTACAAAAACACATGAACCAAAATTAAATCACATAAAATTCAGCTGAACAAACATTAATATAATTTAGACACACTAATTAAACATAAATTAAATTAGACAAATTTAATAAAGTCTTAACAAGACATATTAAATTCGGCCAAGACACATTTAAAACATGTAATAAGTCAAAACATAATTATGAGCTGTAGTAATTTAAGCTAAATTAATAAATTACTTAATTTATTCAGACATTAAAATAAATGAGTTGAAATAAACTTAAGCCAAGCTCAAATGAGCTAAAGTAAGCTAAATTAAGCTCATGTGAGCTAAATCGAGCTGGGAAAAACTAAGATTGAGCTTGTTGAGCTGAGATTGAGCTTCATCTTGCACTTGGGGCCCTCGTGTTTAGGCCAATCATGATAGCAACGAGTGGTGCCACAACATGATGCGATTGAGATCACATCAAACTCGATCACTTTGGTCTCGTTTAGTCGCCATTCTTCGCTTTTCTTGAACCAAATATTGGTATTCCAATTCGGTGAACTCTTCGTATGACATGATTTTTGTTGCTAAAAAGAAAATGTTAGATCACAAAACAAAATAAAAAAATGAAGTACCTCACCACAAACCTCACAATTTCGCTCAGAAAGAAAATTGGATAACACACTCCACTCGTGTTTACACTTGTCTAATGGCTTTTGCTCGCTCTAATGTACTCACCACTCGTGCCTTTTTCCGCTCGTCTCACTCTCGTGAATTCGTATTTTGTTTCAAGAAGACTAATTGCGGCTTAGAGGGTCGGCTTCAAATGGGTTACAAGGGATAACGTCGGGTGTAGGGTAGGCTAAACAAAGAAAATAAAAATCAAAGTATGTGTGGCGTTTTGGGAGGGGTAGAGGGAATGGTAGAATGAATGGATGCTCGGAAGCAACAAGAAGCAAAATAAAACTCACAAGACTTTTCACTTTTTTTTTTATTCTTAAAAAAAAAATTTTTTTGAATTTTTTTTTGAATTTTTTTTTCAAATTTCCTCTTCTCTTTTTTTTTGATTTTTTTTTCAATTACAATATGCTGAAATACAAAGGAAGAAGAGAAGAAAAAAAAATTACAATCTAAATTTTTTTTTCACGTTACGAACCTACTCCGAGCTTGGTACGAACGTCGACATTCCTCGTTTTAGTAGCTCTGATACCAAATGATGTGATCCGGCTCGGTTGATTGAGTCGATTCACTTGATTACCCGATCGTCGACGAGGAATAGTTGAGTTATCGGAAATAGGATGAAATAAGGCTAAAGATGCGGAAGCTTTCAAATGGTTTTAAAGGTTGGCTAAGGTGATGGTAAATTTATAAGGGTAGTAGGCTCGATTTAAGTATAAAAATAAGAAAAATGGAAGTTGATAAATGAAGGCTCGGTTTTGTAAAAAGATATTATAGTTGGGTAAAATCTAGGATAGTCGGTGGAATGGATAAATGAGCTTAAACACCAGAAACGATTCAACACTAAAAGTGTCACCCCGATTTCTATTCGGTTCAAGGTGGGATTGCGGAATTGTAGAAGGTTGAACGCCACACCAAACCAAGGTGATAAGTTCAAAAGAGAACGATAGACGCCACTAGCACGCTAGATAAGTCAGATCGAAACTCGTACGAATTTAGAGAGGAGAAAACTCACTCTTTGAACAAAGTTCATTCAAATGATCAAAAGTCAAAAGTCCTTTACAAATGAAAGAAAACAAATATTTATAGGCACATAGATGACCATTCAAATTCAGCATCTAGGTGTTCACACAATAATAAAAACGTTCACACTAATGTATTAAAATAGTTCATAAATTCGGCAGATTCATGCACTAGCTGAATGGACACTTTCTTCCCCCTTAGTTTGTGCATGAATGCTTAGTCATAAAGAGACTTCAAGTGACTTGTATGTGCACCAAAAGGTTGCATTCATCTCCTTGGGACGTTCATGCACCTGTATGGACCATGTATCTTCATAATTAAACACTTTAATGGCATGTAAGTTCATAAATGGTAGCATGAACCTAGTAAATTCGTTCTCCCCTTTGTGCATGCACTTAATTCAATCAATGTGTTGAATTATTGAGTTAATTCCTTCCCTTGGACGTTCTTGAACCCATCCATGCATGTGTAGTAGCCTATAGGTCAATTCAAAGTGTGAACATGTTCAAGGAGCTCTATGGTCAACATAGAATTAGTTAGCAGCTACTTCTTGGCCGAATAAGTGCCTTGGAAAGTTAAGAGACAGCCACCATACATGCACTTAAGCCATTCATGCATTCTATCATCCCATGCATTTGATCCATTCATGGACTAGCCTTTAATGTCCATACATGCATTCGACACATGCATGAATTTGTAGAAACATTGCATCTAGCCGTACATGCACCAGCATTTAATACTTCTTTATTCATGAGTGTGGAATGCCCAAAAGAGATGTTTCTTCATTCATACATTGTACCGTCCAAAGGAATGTACCTACATGAAATAAACAAGTCATTAAGACATCTCATGAACACTCATAAATTCGGCATGATGTGAACACATTAATGTCATGCATTAATTCGGCTATGTGAACATAATCAATTTATATAATCACAATGATATATTAATAACAAATATTAATATAAGACAAGTTTAATGCTTAAATGAATATGTGCAAATTTTATTTAATGTATTAAAGACAAAATCGAGTTTAAACTAAAATGAGCTAAGTTTTAGCTCGTGAGCTAAAGTTGAGCTGAGGCTAAACTCCTAAGCTGAAGTTGAGCTAAGGTTTAGCTCGTGAGCTAAATATGAGCTAGGAGTGAGCTCGGTTTAGCTCAGGCAAGTTGGATCGAGCTTGAATAAGCTGGATTTGAGCTAGACGGAGCTCGTGGAGCTGGAAACGAGCTGGGATCAGCTTGCCAACATGTCAATGCTCGGCTTGACAGACTTGCTCGATGAAGTTCGCGGGGCGTGCTCGTATCACATGGTTTCTTCAAGGAGTTGGATCGAGCTTCCCCATCTTCAACGAGCTGATTCTCCTTCCAAAACTTGAACAATAAAGTTGAAACAAGTTCATGAAATCGCTTGGACCTAGCTCGGTTCATTTGTCCCTTTGGAAGCTCGAGGGAATCAAGACGAGGACTTGATGGGGCTTGGGGCGTGGTCACATCAGCTTGGGGCACACTGAAAGTCAAAGAAGTATTAATTTGCTCAAGGACCTTTTGAGCTGAACGAAAAAAGTACATGGGAAATTCCAATCAGCAGCCCTCTCTTAATTGTCGTTCATGAACATGCTAGTGCATGTTCCCTCAATAATAACGTCCAATACACTTTGCTGATTAGTTGAATTAATCATCAATTAAATTCGGTCCAAGCATTATGAATACCTGCACATTGGAAATCAAACAAAGTCAGCTCAAGACACATTAAAATTCGGCAGCCTTAAGACAACTTTTAATTTTGACTGAATTCAATGCCATGTTCAGCTGGACAGCAGAACTAAATATGTCTTATTCTTGACACATTAATTTAGCAGCAGCCTAGGACACAAACTAAGACAAATTAAATGGTTGTAGCAAAACAGATTAAAACATGTTCCAATTCAAACATATTAATTTTGGCTGGAACATATTAAAACCATGTATTAAGCTAAACATAATTATGAGCTAAGCAAATTAACTAATTTAACTAAGACATTTAAACATGATTAAAATGTCCAGATTTTAACTTATTAAAAAATAACACAACCAAATTATTGAGCTGATTTAATTTAATATAACTAGACTCAATTAATTTTTTCCAGCAACTAATAAAATGTTTAAATTAGCCCGAGCTAGGCTTGAGCTCTTTGAGCTAAGTTTGGGTGGAATTAATCTCATGGAAAGAACAAACGATGCTCATTGAGCTGGAAATGAGCTGATTTGAGCTCGTTGAACTGAAATCTAGCTTCATTTTGCACTTGGACCCCTCAAGCTTAGGCCATGCTCGATGTTGTCAAATTGTGTTGAACCATGATACGATGGGGTTCGTATCATTCCCTCCCTCTTGAAGAAGATTTGTCCTCAAATAGGGCCACTTGCTCAAAAAATTTTCCAAGATCACAAACCATTTTGTTCATGATCTATACGGAATTATTTCCAAAGCCCAAGGAACCACAAATGGTTTGAAAAGGAAACGGGGTATTTCCATGCCCTCCCTCTTTAGGAGGGTACCACCTCACATCGTCATCTACAAAAGAATAAAATAAACTAGTGAAACGATGAAGGTTAAGCACAAAGGAACTGTTTGAGTTTTTATGCACAACTTGAACAAATGAACCAATACCGGGATCGAAAATGGAAATCGACCTTACCGTTTCACAATGGATACAAGGGTCAAGCATAGATGTCATAATTGAACCATCAAGAGTTCGAGAATTATGACTTTGGATAACACAAGTACTTGACTCAACCCCTTTGAACAACTTGATACCAAATGATATAAAACAATAATCTCTGGGATCGAAAGCAAAGTTTTTGCTTACCATTTCACGTTGGCTTGAATATTTATTGGCTATCAACATGGTAGGAACATGTAGCAAACTAAAGTTATGAGTATGCAAATTATGTTCAAATCCCTTGGACCATAGCATAAAACAACCACCATCAAAATCAAGTGAACTAGGCATTTTACACATCAACAAGTTATCAAACATTCAAATCATTTGCAAATTAGACATTCATGTTTTCAAATATTCATATGCTTCAAATCTCATTAGCACATTTTCACCACAATCAAGCAAATAGAAAGGTTTATATAACTTATTATCTTGCATAACCAAACCTTGTGATTGCCGATTAATGATTACTTCACCAACATACTCTCCAACAACACATTCTTTATGGTAACATTTTTGTTATCAACACTTGAAACAAACAAATCATTACTAATCAAGAAAGAATAATCAACCATGCCATGGTACAAGTGCTTTTCATATCCCAAAACATTAACAAAGTTTCCGTCAACAATCGAATGAGGTGATGTGTTTTAAAAACTTCAAAACTCATACCTTGCTTACCTTTTGGCAAAGGCGAACGAGGATCGTTGAGAATGTTACCTCTTTCAATCAACGTAAACCTTTTCTCCTTGAAAAGGTATTGAAGTCGAAATTCTTTGCTCGGATCTTCAGAAACTTGAAAAGGAACAACACGGGGAAATCTCACGTGTAGGTTAGTAGGAACACTCTTCACTTTTTCTTGCTCTCTTGCATCTTTTTTTCTCATTTCTTTTTCATTGACAACACTCGTTTCTTGCTCAATATCTTTTCTCTCTTCAAACTCAATTTCTTTTTCAATTTTCTTTTTCTTCTCACATTCTTTTTCGCTCTCGATCTCTTTTTCTTTTTCCTTCTCTTTCTCTATTTCTTTTTTTCTTTCACACTTTTTCTCACATGTTTTGTTGATTTTATTACAAGAAGAAGATAACAGAAAAGGGTCAAAATGAGAAGTCCTTCGTTGGGAAAGATATGAAGGATCCATATACAGAATATGGTCATTTTTTGAGATGGAATCTTTGTAGGTGAATACCTTTGCGCATATGAAAAATTACTTGGATCTTCTCGTTCGTCACCACACTCAAAATTTGCTTGGTTCTGCCTTGAATTCCTTGATGAATAGTATTCATGATATGCGTCTCTTTGAGAATGACTTTCCATGGGTGAATATTTAGACAAAACACGTTCACTTCTTCAGGAAGATTTCTCTACAGATGAACACTCTAAGGAACTTGAAGAGAGATTTCTACTTTCTCGTTGGTATCATCGAAAGGTTTCAAATTCACGATTTGCTTCATACCGTCTCGGTTTTCTTGGTGAAGAAAAATATAGGTATGAGTCTTTCCTCGAATGATCATCGAATGCATGTCTCCTTGACGACCTTGACTCCATCTTTTGACTTGAAGAAAGTCATTCTCATTAGTCTCTTTCCTCGATTTGATCCAATCGCTCATGCAACTTGTCAAATTTGGAGTTCACTATTCTACGCATCTCGTTCACCAAATATTGATAATCAGATTCTGAAAACACTACTTGATTCATGATTTGGGGAGGGAAAAGGAAAATGATTAAAAAAAGAAATGAAAAAATTTGTCAATAGAAACCTCACAAATTCTTTCGAAAAGAAAAAAAATCGCACACGTTTGGCTTTTATGCACTCAAATAGTCTCACCACACACTCATGCCTTTATCCACTCTATTCACTTCTCTTGATTCATGATGGACTACTTAGGCTTAGCGGTCTCGTCGGTATGGAGTCGGCTTACAAAAATGATAATCGGTTTGGGTTGGAAATGATGTTGGGACAAGGGTGGGCTAGAAGCAAAAAAATAAAATAAAAGGTGAAGGTGTGGCCATTTGGGTAGATGGTGATAGTAGCAAGAAATTGATGATTGGGATTTACAAAAGATGAATACAACTTTCAGCACTATCAACATAACTTTTTTTTTTTGAAAATCAAATGACAAGGGAACTGAACATTTGTTTTTGGTTTTGATTTTTTTTGTTTTTAATTTTGAGATTTTTTTTACTATTTTCGAATTTTTTTGACTCTTCAAATAAATATATTCTTTCTTTTTTTACGAATTTTTCTTTTTCAATTTTTTTTAATTTTTTTACAAATACAATACCGAAACTTCTGAAAACGTTGATACTTACCTCAATTTAACCAGCTCTGATACCAAATGATACAAACTCGCCTTAGGATGATTTGAGTCGTAATAGTTGCCCGATCGATAAATTGGGTATGTTTGAATGGTTTGCAAAATTGGAAATGAAAACAAGAAAGATAGGTTCGAATGGTTAGTTTCGTATTGGATATGGAAGCAAGTTGATGGTTTGATTCAAGAAGGCTGAAAGAGGGATGGATAAATGGCTATCAAAGGGATCAAACAAGGTTAAAGGAAACTTGGTGATAGGTGGGGAAAATCGGCTAAGGCCAAGATTGAACCAACGCTATAAGAGAGGGTTGACCCGAATCTTAAAATAGACACTTAGATTGATAAGAGGATCTTGATCTGCTAACTATAGAGAGTTAGGAACCAGAGATATATTTTGAACGCCACACTGGAGGTGATAAGTTCAGGATAAAACAAAAGAAAGATAGACACCAAGGGATGAAATCCTAATAAGTTAGATCAGTCCTAAAATAAATAAAGAGAATTGAATTCTCACTAGAACAATAAAGTTCATAAAATGACAAAGCCTAAAAATTGAGTAACCTTTACAACCATCTAAAAATAAGTATTTATGGCTAAAGATTAAGGCTAGCCGAATGGACAATTGGCAGCCAAATGGGCACTTAATTTCATCTTTTAATGAGCTGAAAAATTCCATAATAATTCAAGAAAGTGCCATGAAGCTTCAAAAACGTCCCATGGTATTTCCCAAGTCATCTTAATAAATTGGAGCAATTATGGAGCTAAAACAAGCTGATTCAATTCGTCCAAAGGCGTGAAGTAGGAGACCTGAATGGTCAGCTTTTTTAATAAGCTCAAATAAGTTGGAAAAATCCATGAAGTTTCCCTGGAGCTTTTTTGAATGTTCCAGCAGCTGGACATTAAATTGAGCTGAATGGCTCTAATAAATTCGGCCAAAAAAAGTTCATGAAAGTGAAATTGGTTGCTTCGATTAGCTGAACAACTTTGGTGCCTTAATAACTTAGCTTGGGGCACACTAAAAGTCAAAGAAGTACTAATTTGCTCAAGGACCTTTTGAGCTGAACGAAAAAAGTACATGGGAAATTCCAATCAGTAGCCCTCACTTAATTGCCGTTCATGAACATGTAAGTGCATGTTCCCTCATTAATAATGTCCAATGCACCTTGCTGATCAGTTGAATTAATCATCAATTGAATTTGGTCCAAGCATTATGATGTATGCAAGCCTGGGGCTCCCTCAAGTGCATATCAAGATCCTATCAAGCTTCCAAAAGATCCCATGACTCGAGCTCGAATCAAGCGACTTCAAGAAGCTTTATAAGTTTTAGTGATGAGCATTTGGGAAGAGAACAAGGCCCTAGACGTTGGAGAAGCTGTGGACACCCGTTTGAGGACTCAATGCACTCTTTTGTAAATTGACTTCAGCTCCTCTCCAGCTCCCCCAGCTCAATTCAGCTCCAACCAGCTCACTTGATCTTGTTTTAGCTCGTTTGAGCTTGATTTTAGCTCGTTTCAGCTCATTTCATTCCATTTCAATAAACTAAGTTTAAACTTTGTTTTTAATCTAATTTGCTACAGCTCATGCCGAATTCCCTAGCTCAAATTAGTTCATTAAGTGTTTTTAATTATTTGAGCTAGCCGGATTTAATATGCTAGTTGAATTTTAATCAATGTGTCTGAATTTAGTTAGTGCCATTTAAGTTGTCTAGTTGCTAATTAAAATTATGATTATATGAATATTTATATTTTATTTAATTATGTGTTTATTTCTTTTGTAGGCTCAGCTGAATGTGGAGGTACATTAATGGCTAGGTGCATGTACGGGTTTGTTCAATGAATGAGAAGGATCATGCATGGTTCGGTTCAATTCTTGGAGGAATTATGTTCATGTACATGGAGGATTAGTTGTATGCATTTGATACGGCCACGCCTTGGGCACACTTTTGGACCAGCTCCCTAAGCATTGTTTGCAAATCCATGCAAGCTGAATTAGTTCAATTCCTTCTCATTGAGCTCTGTTTAGCTTGTTTCCAGCTCACTCGAGCTCAAGTCAACTCATTCAAGCTCAATTCAGCTCAATCTTAACCTAATGAGCTTATTTTTAGCTTTCTTTAGCTTGCATTTATTTTCCTGAAATAAATCATTTAATTTGTCTTTAGTTGAATTAGTTGTTTATTTTAAGTTAATTAATTTGTTAAATCTGGACAAATAATTAATTAAGTGTTTTAATTATATCTAAATTAAATACTTAATTAATTATGATGTTTTAAATATGTATGAAATTGTTAATATGTATGGCCAAATTTAATGTGCAAATTATTGAGTTCATATGCTGCTAATTTAATGTGTTTGAAATGCATTTAACTTGCTGATTTAATTTGCTGCAGGTTCATGAACGGATTGGTGCAATGTATGGGAGTGTGCATGAACAATTGAGGTTCAATGGATGGCATTTAAAGGAGCACATGCATTTGGGACGTTCATGCAAGAGGGAGTTGCTGAAAGTTCATGTATTTGAAGATTCATGGATCATATTTATGGGGGAAAATTACATGGGACGTTTCATGCATGATTCATGCATTTTCAAGATGACCATTCAAGTATTTTAGGCACATTAATGCCTCATTCAGCCAAGGGAGATGTAGGATCATTAAAGAGCTGCACATTCATGGAATTATGGAGATTCTTCAAGGCTAAGGATGCATGAATGCATCAAGTGAAGCATCATGATGGTTCGGCCAATTCATGTACCATCTTCAAGCATGAACTGAATTTTAATGCTATTTGTGTGAACATGTTAAATACTTGTGTGAACAGAATTTAAGTTAGTGTGAACAACATAGATGCCGAATATCAATAGGCATTTTAGGCTTATAAATAGCTTACTTGTTTATTGTAAAAGGTTACAGAATTTGATTATTGAAAACTTGATTGTCAGGTTTCCTCCTATCCTATTTCGTACGAGTCTCGTTCTGACTTATCTAGCTCGCTAGTGGCGTCAACCCGACTTCTTGAACTTATCACCATCCTGGTGTGGCGTTCATCCACCTTTTTATACCTTTGGTTCCTACCTCTCTATAGGTAACGGGTCAAGGTCCATCTTCGACAATCCATTTAATCCACCTTGAGCAATATAAGTCCCGGGGCAATACTTCATATAGTATTGAATCGTTCTTCGCTTGAGTTCCATTTTTTCCATTCCATTTTCACTATTAAATTATAAACAATATTTCTTTATTTCACTGAGCCTATCAAACATCTATCCAAACCATCTTTTGAACCCATTTTTTCAACTTCCGCTATAAAAAATCATCTAACTCCATCTATCTACAAATTCGAACAAACTTCTCGTCGACGATCGGGCATCTTAAGTGAACCCGACTCCATCAACTGAGCCGGATCACATCATTTGGTATCAGAGCTTGCAAAACGAGGAGCACCGACGTTCGTAACAAGGCCGCAAGTAGGTTCGGAACGTGAAAAAAAATCAAAAAAAAAATTTCGAGTTGTAATTTAATTTTTTTCCCTTCCTTGTATTTACCTTACTATTGTATTGGAGTATAACAAAAAAAAATCGAAATTCAAAAAAAAATTCGAAAAAAAAAAGAAGTGAGCAAAAAAAAAGAAAAAAAGTAAAAGAAAAGAACAAAAAAAAAGTGAAAAGTATTGCGAGTTTTATTTGCATCTCTTATTACTCCGATCATCAAGTTTCCTTTCCTACCATTATTTACCCATCCCAACGCCACACTTTAAACCAATTTTCTTCTTTATTCAGCCTACCTTACACCCGACATTATCCCTTGTAACCAATTTGAAACTGACCCTCAAGCAGCAAATTAAGTCTACCGAGACAAATCACGAAATTGTGAGAAGAGGTTGAGTGGAAAAAGGCACGAGTGAAATTACATCAAAGAAAAAGCCAAAATTTGAATGTAAACACGAGTGCGAGTGAAAATCATTATTTCCTTTTCGAGCGAATTTGTGAGGTTTGTGGTAAGGTATTTATTTTCTTTATTATTTTTTTCTAACATCTTCTTGTCATTACTTAATCATGTCTCGAGAAACATTTCCCGAATCAGAATTCCAATATTTGATGCAAGAGATGCATAGAATGGTGAAATCAAAATTTGATAAATTGCATGATCGATTGGATCGAGTGGAGGAAAGAGCCCGATGGAAGCCAAACTCACCGGGTGAAGAGACGGAGACAAGATCATCACGAAGGCACACATCCATTGATTTTTTGGGAAGAGATTCATACCATGATTCCTATTCAACGAGGAACTCAAGACGAAGCAAAGCAAATTTTGAGTTTAAAGCTTTCCGAGGTGACGAACGAGAAATCACAAGTAGTCCTTCGTATGCACCGAGGTATTCGTCCGCCAAGAATCAATATCGAAGAGGTGATCATTTTTTGTATGAAAGTCATTCCAATTATACCCAACAAGAGTCATTTCGTGCTGATTCATTTGTAACATCTCCATCCTATAATGAAAGAGCGAGGCAAAAAGAAAAAGAAATAAGAAGAAAGGAAAGACAAGAAATGTTGATGAGAGAAAATGAGCATATATGGAATGAAATCGAGAGACGAAAAAAGAAATGAAAGAAAAGGAACAAGAAATTGAAAAAGAGAGTGAGATTGAAGAAAGAAACGAGAGTGTAAAAGAAACGAGTGTCATGGAAAAAGAAATTGAGATTGAAAAAGGATGTGAAAAAGAGAAAGAAATCGAAAAAGAAATTGAGATTGAACAAAAGTGTGAGGAAAAAGAGAAAATTGAAAAAGAAAGAAAAGACAATGAGTTAGAAAAACAAACGAGAGAAAAGGAGGCAAAAGAGCAAGAAAAAGTAAGGAATCTGTTTACTAAACCACATGAGAATTTGTCTTGTTTTGTTTCCTCTTTTCAGGTCTCCGGAAGGCCAAGTGACGATAATTTTCAACTCCAATACCTCTCGAAGGAGAGAAGGTTCATTTTGGCTGAAAAAGGTAATGTTCTCAACGATCCTAGTTCGCCTATGCCAAAAGGTAAGCAAGGTATGAATGTTAAAAATTTTAAAGCACTTCTGCCTTACTCGATTGTTGATGGACACACTGATACGACCCGCCCTTGGGAACGGCCATTGCATCAGCCTACAAGCGAGGCTCGTCGTGTTTGCAAGCTGGACGTAGCTCAATTATTTTTTTGTGGAGCTTCATTTAGCTCATTTCCAGCTCCTTCAAGTTCAATGAGCTCGAACCAGCTCAATTTCAGCTCCATATCTTTAAGACCTTTATTATAGTAGCTGAACTAATTATTTGCATCATTTAATTAGTTTATTACAGCTTAATTAATTTTTGTTGTTTAATTGGTCTTAAATCTGGACGAATTTAAATAAGCATGTTAAATATGTTTTTTTTTCTTCTTCTTACATGTTATTAAGTCATATTAATTCCTACAGCCTATAAATATGTTTTTATGCATGTTTTTAATGTGTTAACTTTATTATTTGTTTTAATTATGTCCTAAGGCTGCCGAATTTAATGTGCAGAATTTTAGTGTTAATTTAATGTGTCTAAACATGTATTTGATTGAATTGATGAATGTTGCTGCAGGTACATTACCCATGAACGTCCTTGGTGCATGAAAGGTATTAAAAGGAGGTACATGAAGGGGACGGCACATGCATGAATGGGAAAATGAAGTTGGCTGCTGTTTGAAGTTTTCTAGGTGACCATTCAGCCGAATTTATTGCTTACACATTGCTGGATACATCATGGCTGTTCGGTTCAAGGTGTTCATATTCAAGGACTCTTCAAAACTTGGTTTTCACACTCAAAGTGACTATTCAGCATCTCCTTAATTGCTGGTAATTTTTCAGCAATGGTTGCCAATTAAATGAGCTCTTTTAAGCACATCAACCGAATGTAGCTGCTGCCATTTATTCACTCAAGTTCCAAGTTCAATTATCCATCTAGAAGGTGACTATTGGAGCTCCAAGTTCAGCCGAATCTAATTAGTCCATTTAAGTGATTCATTTGCTTAAATTTTAAGTAATGTAAGTGACCATTCGGCTAGCTTAGGTGATTATTATAAATAGCTGAATTTTCACTTTGTAAGGGACTTTTGACATTTTAATTAGCAAATTGCTGCCAAATTTGTGAGGCATTTTCTCTCAAATTTCGTTTGAGACCCGTAAGACTTATCTAAGCTTTTAGTGGCGTCTTTCCGAGTCTTTTCCGAACTTATCACTCCCTAAACCCGAGTGTGGCGTTCACCTTTGATACCTTTGGTTCATACTTTACTAAGTATCGGGTCAAGGTCCTTATCAACCATTTCCAACTCAATTTGGTCCTATAAGTTTCGGGTCGACACTTTTCTTTAGTGTTGGTTCACTCTTGACCTTTTTGAACCATTACCATTTCGTACCAAATCCCAAATACCAAAACGTACCAAAACCAAATACCCTTTCTTAGTTATCCGAAACCGAACTCTTCCATTCTATTCATGCCATTTCGACCTAAACTAAATCCACATTCAACCTTGCACGAACTTATCTTACTTCTTTATACACAAATATATTCTATCTTCTTCTTGTCTAATATACTTCTTCGTTTACGATCGGGAACTAAACGACTCGGGTTCAACTACTAAACCGAGGTCGTATCACACACTGTTGATGATTTGGTCTTTAGAAAGAATCTAAACTTTGACGTGGCTATTTGTCATTCTTTGATTGATGATGATCCATTTGTTTTGTCTAATGATAAGAAGATTCTTGCATTTGAAAAATATCATTTTGATGGTATTGGTTGTTTATCTTTAACTTGCAATGGAATGCATATTTTGGATGCGCAAGATGAAAGTCCGTATAAATTGTTCATTTTATCTGATTCCATTGAAAAAGATTGGAAATGTATTGTTGAGTATGGTATTGGCAAGATTTTTGATGAAGAACGAATAAATCAGCACCAACAAAATCTAGAATTGAGTGATCAAAAGTCGACATATCATTTGCTTGGTTGTGTTGATCATGTGGATTATCTAATTTATGGTGTGAAATTTCCATGTTTTCATAAATCTTTTCGAATGAAATTTAAAGGGTTTGCTTGTTTGAATTTGAGTATGCTAACACCATCGTTGTTTAATTTGTGTAAATTGTTGGAGATAAAAGGACTCTTTTTGCCATTTGGATCGAGTAGTCAAAATCATGTCTTTAATCCTGGAGTTTGTTATTATGAATCATCCATGAAAGAAAGCAAGTATCGTAAATTTTGTTTGAATGAATGTGTAAACAATTTTTGTTTGTATGATGCTTTGTCTTTAAGTTTGAAAATGAGACATGTGAATCTTGTTGGTTTGTTAAGTCAAAATCCAAATTTTGTTTTCGGAGGTTGTTCTCAACTATGGTCTAAAAGATCTGAACATGTTTTGCATGATAATCATTTTGAGATGTTTAGTGTTCTTTCTATGAAGTCTGTCATGAAATTGCTAAATCAAATTGAAATGGCAAGAGAAAATTTTGTTTTTGACCCCGGAGATTATTATTCTTTGTTCTTGTTAAAAGGGCTTGGATTCTGTAATTCTGATCTTCGAGATTATGCCTTTCGACTGTTTTGTGATTTAGGTTTGTTTCTATCGAGAAAAAAGGTAAGAACAATTTCTATTTTTGACCCTGGTATCAGTTTATTTGTTCGAATTGTGAATCAAATTTTGGAAAGTTCCTTTGTGTTTAATCTTCATTGTGTCACTAATTTGTTTTATTCTTTTAAAGGTGACAATGTGAAGTGGTACCCTCCTAAAGAGGGAGGGCATGCGAATGAGCTTCTTTTGATCCGAGTCAATTGTGGCTTTCAAAATCATCAACAATTTTTCGCGAGTAAATGGCCCGATTTGGGGACAAATCGCTTTAAAGAGGGAGGGGATGATACGGCCACGCCTTGGGCACACTTTTGGACCAGCTCCCTAAGCATTGTTTACAAATCCATGCAAGCTGAATTAGTTCAATTCCTTCTCATTGAGCTCTGTTTAGCTTGTTTCCAGCTCACTCGAGCTCAAGTCAACTCATTCAAGCTCAATTCAGCTCAATCTTAACCTAATGAGCTTATTTTTAGCTTTCTTTAGCTTGCATTTATTTTCCTGAAATAAATCATTTAATTTGTCTTTAGTTGAATTAGTTGTTTATTTTAAGTTAATTAATTTGTTAAATCTGGACAAATAATTAATTAAGTGTTTTAATTATATCTAAATTAAATACTTAATTAATTATGATGTTTTAAATATGTATGAAATTGTTAATATGTATGGCCAAATTTAATGTGCAAATTATTGAGTTCATATGCTGCTAATTTAATGTGTTTGAAATGCATTTAACTTGCTGATTTAATTTGCTGCAGGCTCATGAACGGATTGGTGCAATGTATGGGAGTGTGCATGAACAATTGAGGTTCAATGGATGGCATTTAAAGGAGCACATGCATTTGGGACGTTCATGCAAGAGGGAGTTGCTGAAAGTTCATGTATTTGAAGATTCATGGATCATATTTATGGGGGAAAATTACATGGGACGTTTCATGCATGATTCATGCATTTTCAAGATGACCATTCAAGTATTTTAGGCACATTAATGCCTCATTCAGCCAAGGGAGATGTAGGATCATTAAAGAGCTGCACATTCATGGAATTATGGAGATTCTTCAAGGCTAAGGATGCATGAATGCATCAAGTGAAGCATCATGATGGTTCGGCCAATTCATGTACCATCTTCAAGCATGAACTGAATTTTAATGCTATTTGTGTGAACATGTTAAATACTTGTGTGAACAGAATTTAAGTTAGTGTGAACAACATAGATGCCGAATATCAATAGGCATTTTAGGCTTATAAATAGCTTACTTGTTTATTGTAAAAGGTTACAGAATTTGATTATTGAAAACTTGATTGTCAGGTTTCCTCCTATCCTATTTCGTACGAGTCTCGTTCTGACTTATCTAGCTCGCTAGTGGCGTCAACCCGACTTCTTGAACTTATCACCATCCTGGTGTGGCGTTCATCCACCTTTTTATACCTTTGGTTCCTACCTCTCTATAGGTAACGGGTCAAGGTCCATCTTCGACAATCCATTTAATCCACCTTGAGCAATATAAGTCCCGGGGCAATACTTCATATAGTATTGAATCGTTCTTCGCTTGAGTTCCATTTTTTCCATTCCATTTTCACTATTAAATTATAAACAATATTTCTTTATTTCACTGAGCCTATCAAACATCTATCCAAACCATCTTTTGAACCCATTTTTTCAACTTCCGCTATAAAAAATCATCTAACTCCATCTATCTACAAATTCGAACAAACTTCTCGTCGACGATCGGGCATCTTAAGTGAACCCGACTCCATCAACTGAGCCGGATCACATCAGCATTTGGATTGAAAGATACATCTACTTTGGACGTCACACATGCATGAATGAAGAGTATTTAATGCAAGTTCATGTATGGCCAGATTCAAGCTCCCTTCCAAGTTCCATGCATAGCCGAATGTATGTGGGAGGACTTTTGGAGTTTCTAAGCACCTATTCGGCCAAGAGACACCTCTTGGAAGCTTCATGCACCCCATGGCCGAACCTAGACAACCCCTTGAGCTTCCAAAGCTTCACATTCATCCAAGTACATTTGCTTAAGCATGAAGCTGTCCAATACATTCCTATTCAGCCGAATCAAGACTTAGCAACTTAAATAACTTGTTCTAGATTATTCTAGTTGATTCCTAGCTAAATTTACTTAGTCTTTAAGCTAGCTAATTTGTCCATTCGGCTACACATGTTAGTCTATAAATAGTCTACTCATTTCTTTGTAAAAGGACTTTTGCCAATTTGTTAATGAAACTCTGTTTCTGTGAGGTTGCTTCCTCTCATATCTCGTACAAGTTTCGAAAGACTTATCTAGTTTGTGCTAGTGGCGTCAATCGACCATGTTTGAACTTATCACCATTCTTGGTGTGGCTTTCACCTATCTTTCTATTCCATTTATCCACCTTAACAATATAGGAACTAGGGTGACACTTTTTAGTATTGAATCATTCCTGACGTTAAGTTCACTATTCCATCCCCACCTTACATTATCTCCTTATTATTGTTTCCAACACCAAACCATCTATTCAACCTCCTTTCTTGTTTCCTTAGCTGAACTTATCACTACCCTTTACATTTCTTTGAACCCCTTTCGTTTATTTGAACCTATCCATCTAACTTCTACTTCCAAGACCAAGACACGAACGACTCTTCTCGTCTATGATGGGCACATCGTGAATTCGACTCCATCACCTGAGCCAGATCACATCACATTATGAATACCTGCACATTGGAAATCAAACAAAGTCAGCTCAAGACACATTAAAATTCGGTAGCCTTAAGACAACTTTTAATTCAGCTGAATTCAATGCCATGTTCAGCTGGACAACATAATTAAATATGTCCTATTCTTGACACATTAAATTATCAGATTTGGCCAAAAGGTTTTAATGAGCTTAAATGGGCTGCTTTGATTAGTTGAATAGTTTGGAGTTCATTAAAATCTGCTTGGGGTTCATCAAGAGTTTTTGAGCGTAAACAAATGGAATTGAATAGCCTTTGTTTGTGAAAGCTCCCAACTGAAAGGTCCCTAGTGTGAAAAGCATTTCCAGCAATGTGAAAACTCTCTTGGCCCTTGGTCTCCACGAAGGGATGCTTGGTAGAACTAAATCAGTAGCTCACTTTGAAGAACTAAATTAGCAGCTCTTTTGTATTCAAGCTGTCCATTGTATGTGGATGCATAAATTAATTCAAAAAATTAATTAAGTTTTAGAGACAATTAAATTCTGCAGCAACTAAACTAATTAATTTGGAACATGTAATTAGTTTGTCTAAACTAAGACTCGTTAAAATCAAACAATGACTAAGACACTTATTTCAGCAGCAGCCAAGACACATTAAAAATCATGCATTCAGCTAGGACACATTAAAACAAGTAATAACTAGGACATATTGAACACAAATAATAAATTAAGACACAACATAAATTCGGCTGTAGCTTAGACAAATTAAAAGCACGTAAAAATCTAGACAAATTAAATTCAGATAACTCAAATATGTAAAAACAATTTAATGAGTTGATTTGAGCTAGGGAATTTAGACATGAGCTATGACAAATTGAATTAAAATAAAAACTAATACTTAGTTTATTAAAATAATAAAAGAAGTAAGATGAAGAGAAATTAAATCTAGCTCAAGGAGCTGAACTAGGCTCAAGTGAACTGATACAAACTCACCTCGGTGATGATTCGAGTTGTTTATGTTGCCCGATCGTAAAATGGAGAAGTATCATTCTTTAGTTTAAGCAATGGATGGATTCGGCTAAGTAAGTGTTTTTGGGAAACAAAAGGGTTCAAAGGGCTAAGTGAATAATGGTGAAAGTGGTTAACAAAGACACAAAATAGTTAAGTAGTTGGATAGGTGGATAGATAAACTTAAGGACAAGAATGAACCGATACCATGTAGAGTATTGACCCGAGACTTATAAGTCACTTAAGGTGGACCTTGACCCGTTACCTAAAAAAGTAGGAACCAAAGGTATAAATTTGGTAGAATGCCACACTCAGAATGAGTGATAAGTTCAAAAGAAACAAGGTAGATACCACTAGCAATGCTAGATAAGTCAGCTTGAGTCTTAAACGAAATAAGAGAGTTGAATAACTCACAAATGTTATAAACATTTATCAAAAATATCAAAAGTTCTTCTTATAACCAATATAATGTCTTCTTACAATCTATTTATAGGCACTATTATGACTATTCAAATGCCTATTTATGACCTTTCACCTTCAGCAATTAACTAAGGTTTTCACAAGCTTTAATTTTGTTTTTAAGTCATGTAGGGAAGCCAATAGTCATGTCTCTTCACTTGATTCTGGTGTAGATGAACATGCATGTTCTTCACTTTATAATTGATTTAATGAACCCTTAATTTGCTGTTTGGTGTCCCTTCATCACCCTTAAATTGAATGTTAAAAGACTTGTGCATTCATCTCATTAATTGGCACTATAACTAGCTTTGAGTGCATGAAACTGGTTAGACTTGAAGAGTCACTCTTGTTCCATTTGAACAGCCACCATAATGAGCTTTGAAGGTTTGAAAAATGTCCAAAACTTGAAAAGCCAATTAGCCATATGAATAGTCATCTACAAGGTAGAAAATTAAGCATTAAATGCACTCATAAGAATCAGCACACTATAAACACTCATACACAAATTTATTAATGAACATGCAGCCCAAATCACCTTATTTTAAATGAAAATAAACACACTTTTGATGCAAGCGCGCCCATGAAGACTATGGAATTGCCATCGGGGCTAATTACTCAAAGACTAGTCTGACTTATCAAGAATCCTTGTGGCGCCATTCTATCTTTGTTTCCAAACTTATCACTTTGATTTCCCAAAGTGTAGCGTTCTAAGATATACCGAGGTTCCTATCAACTTTGATAGCGGGTCAAGGTCCTATACCAATATTCCACCTTATTTCCATACCATCTTTAATTGAATTAAGTGTTCATCTAAGTAACGGGTTAGCACACTCCTATTGTGCTAGCTCTTGCTTGAACCTTAGTTGAATTCCCAATTTTCATTCCTTAAATCATTTCCCAAAATAGTGTTATCCTATTTGAGCCCAAACCCCTTTTCGTTCCATCAACCTTCTTTGAAACACCCTAACTTACTCGATTTACGATCGGGAAAATTCTTACGTCACGAATCTCATCCAAGTTGAGTGCGTATCAAGTTGGTATCAAAGCTAGTTAAATTGAGATAAGTACCGATATTTGTAACCCCGGGATTGTATATTAAAAAAAGAGTTAAAAAAAGTTATTTCATGAAATTCAAGTATTGCATTGAAAGTATCATTTTGTAGTTAAAAAAATTTGAAAAAAAAAGTGATTGGAAGTTGTATTTAAATTCTCTCTGGTATTTTCGATTCTCAAAGTTCTATGCTACTTTCGTACACACCAACGCCACACTAAATCGATATCCTTCTTTTCTTCAGCCTACCTTTAACCTACATTGTTCCTCACCTAACCACATCAATTTTGTAAACCGACCCAAAGGTTTTCTTTGATTTGTCTACATAGTTTGCGGAGAATTTTGAGAGACAAAAACTGAGTGGTAAAAGGCAAGAGAGTGGTGAGACCATATGAGAGGGATAAAACTCAAAAATTGAGTGATTTCTTTCTTTTTGAGTGACGTGTGAGTTCTTTTGTGGTGTGATTAAACTTTCATGTCTAAAATTCTCGAGAGACGTCAAATGGATGAAATTGGTCCACGGCCAGTTAGGAATGTTGCTCAAGGTGGCGGAGTCCCTAATTTGGGCCAGCAAGCCATGATCCGAGAATTTCAGCGTATGCTTTGAGAGACGATAGAACCAATGTCAGATGATACGATCACAGCTTCCCATAAGTCAAGTCCAAGCCGAGATTCGATGGTGCTACCTCAAGGGCCGATCATAAGGGCTCGTGCAAAACAATTTAAAGAAGCCGTTATAGCTTTAGTTCAGCATGTGTGGGATGATGTCAATGCTAGACCTATCGAACCAGTTAGTGGTCATTTTGGAAATCCATGCTGAACTTTTCTACAAGTTCAGTTCAGCTCACCGAGCTCACCTTCAGTTCAAGTTAGCTCCCATGTAGCTCCACACCATCTCATTAGCTCGGG
Organism: Gossypium hirsutum; assembly: GCF_007990345.1. Classification (NCBI taxonomy): domain Eukaryota; kingdom Viridiplantae; phylum Streptophyta; class Magnoliopsida; order Malvales; family Malvaceae; genus Gossypium; species Gossypium hirsutum. The sequence goes on along the minus strand of NC_053435.1, from coordinate 35,468,604 downwards.
ACCAGCTCATTATCAGCTCACGAGTTTAAGCCCAGCTCGAGTTCAGCTCATGAATTAACCATCAGCTCGTGGAGTTCACTTTGAATTCATTTGACTACTATTGACTTTTTAATTAATAAGTTCAATAATTAGTTAATTAATATCCTACATATTAAATTTAGTTCACATTAGTTATATTAAGTATGTCTTAAAGGTGTTTATTGATGATAATTAAATTTGTCATAACCGAATTTAATGTTGATATTTGTGTTCACATTAGTTTGAATTAATTCTGTTCACATTTCTTGTAGAAACGCAATGGACATATGGAGATTAAAAGCAAGCATGAATTTTGAAGGTGCATGGACGGTTGGGGGACTTGAATCTCTTGGGTGCATGTTCGGCCAAGTGCATGTATGACCATATTCAATGTCTTTAAGGTTCATGAATGTTTCCATTCATGTATGGTGTGCTATCTCTTCATTCTCCAAGGTGACCATTCGGCCAAAGGACACTCACACATGCATGAATATAGCTTGGCCAATTAGTCTCCCCATGACTCTCCTTAATTCATTCACACCTATGTTCACTTGGCAAGACTATTCGGTTCACCTTGTTCACACTAGAAGACTCTTCAACATTCTGTTTCACACACATGATGGCCCTTGGAGTGTCCACAATTAATTCATACTTTTTGGCCAAACATTACTTCATTTAACAAGGTTGGCTGAACCTAAAAGTGACCATTGGACATCATGCATTCACTTTGAGTTTTCTTAAGCATGAAGATTCATTCATTTCCTATTACCATAGCCGAATCTAGACATGCACATTAAGGGTCATTTTTCTAGAATTTTCTTTAATTAATATGTAAGCATGAAAGGCCAATCGGCTACCTAGACTTAGGCCTATAAATACTTGTTCAATTTTCATGAAAAGGACTTTTGAAACTTATGTTAATGTTATGCTACCGAAATTGTGAGGCAAACTTTTCTTATATTTCGTTCAAAGATTCGTTTGGCATTCCTAGCATTCTAGTTGTGTCAACCGTGTTCTTTGTCGTACCCGAACTTATCACTATTCATAGTGTGGCGTTCAACATACCGAGGTTCCTATCTTGTTAGATAGTGGGTCGAGATTTTCCCTTACCAAACCTATAACCGAACTCAAAAGGCCTAATCAACAGGTCGATACCATTTCGGTATTGGTTCTTGAAAGTACCTTTAGTAGTTCAAACCCGTTCTCTTCTTTATCTAATCGAACCTAAACCGACCAATTTGTTCATATCCTTTTATTCCTACCCTTTCATTCCTACCATTCCATTCGTACCCCTCTTTCTACTTTGACCATACCTTCAACTCAACTAAACCTAACATAACTTCTCGTAGACGATCGGGCAATTTACATACGACTCGATTCTTCCCGAGATGGTTCGTATCATCTGGTATCAGAGCTACCTAAAACGAGAAGCTTAGACGTTCGAAGCGGAGCATTCCCGAGGTAGGTTCAGAAAAAAAAGAAAAAAAAGAGTATAGAAAAAAATTTGTATACCAAAGTTTTCTCATTTCGATTAGTTTGTTATTGTTGCTATAAAAACAAAAATCTACGTAGCCGAAGAAAAAAAATCGTGTACAAAAGTGTTTTATTGTATTTAGTTTGTCGATATAGTACAACAAAAAAAAAGTTATACAAGTTAAAAAAATTAAAAAAAAGTGATTTATGCAATTGAATTGTTATTTATCGTCAAGCTTTGATCTGATATAGTTCCCGACCCTTCTTCTATTCTACTCTCCCTAATTCGCCACATTTTTTACCCAATTCCCTATTCTTTCAGCCTACCCTATATCGAATACATCAATCACTTGTTATCCCTTTTGAACAGACCACCTAGACCAAGGACCGAGCCTTAACGAATCTGCTTGCGAAATTACGAGAAAAGTCAAGAGACGTAAAAGGCAAGAGAGCGTGAGCGCATTCGAGGGGAGGTAAAAGCCGAACTAAGAGTGTAAACACGAGTGTGAGCATCATCAAGCTTCTTTCTTTCTGAGCGGATTGAGAGGATTTGTTTGTGAAGCTATCTTAAACGAATAGATGTCCCAAAATAGTGAACAAAACATGGAAGAACAACAAGGGCGACAACCCGTCAGAAAAGTTCCAGATTTGCAAATGCAAGCCCTTTTGCATGAGATGGAACGATTACTTGATCGAAGGCTTAATCCTCTTGAAGATCGACTCTACCAAGTCGAGGCCCAAAGACAACGCGATGAATATCCTGAAGTTGCTAGGCAAAGACGTGAAGGGCCCAATCAACGACGAAGACAACCAAGGGTTCAAGATGATGATGTTAATGAAAATAGTGAAGATGAAAGCGATGACGGGTCTAACATAAGCCTAGAAAGGAGACGTCCCCGAAATCGTGGACAAGTAGATCGAAGGCGGGAAGATGATGACTTGAAGAATATCAAACTCTCCATTCCTCCTTTCCAAGGAAAATCTGATCCCGAGGCGTACTTTGAGTGGGAGAAGAAAATCGAACTAATGTTCGAATGTTATAACTACTCTGAAAATAAGAAAGTCAAACTCGCCGCAATTGAGTTTTCAGATACGCAATGATATGGTGGGATCAGTTGACCACTAGTCGGAGGCGTAACGGGGAGCATCCCATTTCCACTTGGACCGAAATGAAGGCGGTTATGCGACGACGATTCATTCCATCCTACTATCATCGGGAGTTGCATCAAAAACTCCAAAATCTCATCCAAGGGACGAAGAGTGTGGAGGATTATTATAAAGAAATGGAAGTGGCTATGATCCGTGCCGATATACAAGAAGATCGAGAAGCCACAATGGCTCGCTTTCTAGCGGGACTTAATCGAGAGATTGCAAATGTCGTAGAACTGCAACATTACATTGAGGTTGTGGACATGGTCCACATGGCTATCAAAGTGGAGAAGCAGTTGAAGCGAAAAGGTACCACCCGAGCCTATCCTAACACCAATCCTTCTAAATGGGGCCAAAGCACAAGCAAGGGTTTTCCAACAAATCGAACGAAGGATTCTTCAACAATATCTAAGGCGAATAAGCCTATTGCCGAGTCAAGTAAAGGTAAGGCTCCTGAAAGTTCCACCGCCCGTTCAAGGGACATAAAGTGCTTCAAGTGTCTTGGTCGTGGACATATAGCGAGTCAATGCCCGAATAGACGTACCATGGTGATAAAGGCCGACGGTGAGATTGAAACGGAGGACGAGGAAGAGAACGATCCTGAATTGAATTTCGAAGTTGAGGAGGACTTAGAACAACCCGTTGAAGGTGAGTTACTCGTCGTCAAGCGAAGCCTAAGTCTTCAAAGTGTGGAAGACGAACAACAACGTGAGAACATTTTTCATTCGAGATGTCAAGTGCAAGGGAAAGTGTGTAGCATCATAATCGATGGAGGGAGTTGTACAAACGTGGCAAGCACCCTCATGGTAGAGAAGTTGGGGCTGTCAACCACCAAGCACCCGAATCCATACAAGCTTTAGTGGCTTAACGATGGCGGTGAACTCAAAGTGACAAAACAAGTCCTAGTGTCCTTTAGCATCGGAAAGTATTCTGATGAAGTATTATGCGATGTAGTGCCGATGCACGCGGGCCATTTACTTCTAGGACGACCATGGCAGTTTGACCGACGGGTGATGCATGATGGTTACACTAATAGATACTCCTTCAAACATCTTGGCAAGAACGTGACACTTGCACCCCTCACTCCGAAGCAAGTGTACGAGGATCAACAAAAACTTAAACTTTCAGTGGAACAAGCGAGAGAAAAAGAAAAGAGTGCAAAATAGAAAATTAAGGAAAAAGAGAGAGAAAAGACTAAAAATGTGAGAGAAAATGAAAAGAAACAAAAACAAGTAAAAAGTGGAGAGGAAAAAGAAAGTGGAAAAATGAGTATGTTTGCGAGGGTTAGTGATATCCGGCGAGCGATGTTTTTGAGACAGCCTATGTATGTATTTGTGTACAAGGAGGCATTGTTGAATACTAACGAGTTATCTGAAAACTTGCCTACTTCTGTATTGTCTTTGATTCAGGAATTTGAAGACATATTTCCGGACGAAATACCAAGTGGGCTGCCCCCTATCCGAGGCATCGAACATCAAATAGACTTAGTACCCGGAGCTGTACTACCCAACCGTCCTGCTTATCAGAGTAATCCCGAAGAAATGAAGGAATTACAAAAGTAAATTACTGAACTCCTAGACAAAGGATACATCCGAGAGAGCTTAAGTCCCTGTGCGGTACCGGTGCTGCTTGTACCCAAGAAAGATGGGTCGTGGAGGATGTACGTGGATTATCGTGCCATCAACAAAATCACTATCAAGTATCGACACCCGATACCCCGTCTTGATGACATGCTTGACGAATTAAGTGGAGCCCAGATTTTCACGAAAATCGATCTTAAAAGTGGCTATCATCAAATACGAATGCGAGAAGGCGATGAATGGAAGACGGCCTTCAAAACAAAATTGGGTTTGTACGAATGGTTGGAAATGCCTTTCGGCCTTACAAATGCTCCCAGCACTTTTATGAGATTGATGAACCATGTATTACGTGCGTTTATTGGTAAATTTTGTGTTGTATACTTTGATGATATCTTGGTCTACAGCAAAACTTTAGAGGAGCACGTACCACATTTACGAGCGGTGTTGGAAACTTTACGAAAAGAGGTATTGTATGCTAATCTCAAAAAGTGTTCATTTTGCACTGATAAAGTTGTGTTTTTAGGTTATGTCGTGAGTGCCAAGGTTTGGAGGTGGATCAAGAAAAAGTTCAAGCGATGCAAGAATGGCCGTGTCCGACGAACATTAGCCAAGTTCAAAGCTTCCATGGATTGGCTAGCTTCTACCGTCGATTTGTGCCCAACTTTAGTACCATTGCAGCACCCTTAACAAGCGTGATTAAGAAAAACTCCGCATTTCACTGGTCTGAAGATCAAGAACGTTCATTTAATTTGATTAAAGAATGTCTTGTGAAAGCTCCTCTATTGTCCCTTCCAGATTTTACTAAAACATTTGAAATTGAGTGTGACGCTTCAGGTGTAGGGATCGGGGCTGTGTTGACCCAAGACGGAAGACCGGTGGCGTACTTCAGTGAGAAATTAAGTGGCGCTTCCCTCAATTATCCGGTGTACGACAAAGAGATGTATGCCTTGATTCGATCACTTGAAACTTGGCAGCACTATCTGAGACCAAAGGAGTTCGTGATTCATTCCGATCACGAAGCACTTAAGTTTATTAAAGGTCAGCATAAACTCAACAAACGACATGCAAAATGGGTCGAGTATTTAGAATCATTTCCCTACGTCATCAAATACAAGAAAGGTAAAGAAAATGTAGTGGCTGATGCCTTGTCACGGAGATATACCTTATTGACCACTCTTGATTCTAAGTTACTTGGTTTTTATCATATGAAAGAGTTGTATGCTAATGATGAGGATTTTGGAAATATATATGCTGCTTGTGAAAATGGGTCTTTTGAGAAATTTTTCAGGTACGAAGGGTTTCTTTTTAAAGAAAATAGGTTGTGTATACCACAAGGCTCCATTCGAGAGTTACTTGTGTTGGAGGCGCATAGTGGTGGCCTGATGGGACACTTTGGAATAAGCAAGACATTGTCGACCCTCCATGAATATTTTTACTGGCCGCGAATGCGGAGAGACGTGGAGCGGATCTGTGAACGCTGCCTAATTTGTAAATGGGCTAAGTCGAAGGTCCAACCTCATGGACTTTACACACCACTTCCCATTCCCGACACCCCGTGGACCGATGTCTCTATGGATTTTATTCTTGGATTACCGAAAACTAAGACAGGGAAGGACTCAATCTTTGTTGTAGTCGATAGATTCTCTAAAATGTCACATTTTATTTCTTGTGCTAAAACTGATGACGCTGTGCATATTGCTAATTTGTTTTTTAGGGAAATTGTACGACTGCATGGATTACCAAGAACGATTGTTTCCGATCGAGATACAAAGTTCTTGAGTCACTTTTGGCGGACATTATGGGGAAAAATTGGGACGAAGTTATTGTTTTCAACCACTTGCCATCCCCAAACGGATGGCCAAACCGAGGTGGTAAACCGAGTTTTGTCAACTTTGTTGCGAGCGTTGGTACGAAAGAACCTCAAGACGTGGGAAGAATGCTTACCCCACATCGAGTTCGCTTATAATCGCTCTGTTCACTCGGCAACCAAATGCTCTCCTTTTGAGACTGTCTATGGATTTAATCCTCTTACTCCTCTTGATTTATTACCTTTTCCTGTTGATCAATTTGTCCATACAGATGCAAGGAAAAAGGCTGAATTTGTCAAGGAATTACATAGGAAAGTTCGAGAGAATATTGAATCTCGAACCGAGCAATACGTCCAACGAGCCAACAAAGGACGAAATCGAGTTGTATTTGAACCCGGAGACTGGGTCTGGGTGCACATGAGAAAAGAAAGGTTTCCAGCTCAACAAAGATCTAAGTTGTTGCCGCGAGGAGACGGCCCCTTCCAAGTCATCGAGCGAATCAATGAAAATTCGTATAAGCTTGACTTACCAGGTGAGTACAATGTTAGTGCTAGTTTTAATGTCTCTGATTTGACTCCTTTCGATGTAGATACTGACTTGAGGACAAGTCATTTTCAAGAGGGGGAGGATGATACGATCACAGCTTCCCATAAGTCAAGTCCAAGCCGAGATCCGATGGTGCTACCTCAAGGGCCGATCACAAGGGCTCGTGCAAAACAATTTAAAGAAGCCGTTATAGCTTTAGTTCAGCATGTGTGGGATGATGTCAATGCTAGACCTATCGAACCAGTTAGTGGCCATTTTGGAAATCCATGCCGAACTTTTCTACAAGTTCAGCTCACCGAGCTCACCTTCAGTTCAAGTTAGCTCCCATGTAGCTCCACACCAGCTCATTAGCTCGGGACCAGCTCATTATCAGCTCACGAGTTTAAGCCCAGCTCGAGTTCAGCTCATGAATTAACCATCAGCTCGTGGAGTTCACTTTGAATTCATTTGACTACTATTGACTTTTGATACGGGGTTACGCGCGGACCAAGATCGAGTTGCCAAGTCACGAGAAACTCCTACGAAAACCCTAAACAATTAGATTTGAAACGAAACAGAAAATTAAAAGATTAGATTTTTGAATTTTCAGATCTGAAATAAAATCCCCAAAACAGTAAAGAATCAAATAGAGAATAGAAATAAGTGTTAATAAGGAATCTTGAAACCCTAGAAGAGGTTGCGATTCTGCCCAATTGAACACCCAGATAGTTTTCCCCAAATTTCGGCAATCTAATTTCTCCCAAAAAGAGTATGGATGAATCGGCAAGAATCCTAGAAATTGGGGATTTTTGGGCTAATTCCTTAAGATAGAAAAAGGCTGAAAACACAATAAGAACAGAAAATAAATTAGATAAAGATTCGGCACAAGCAGAAATAAAGAAAGAATTGACAGTAAGAAATTAAAAGATAAGTCCTAAGAAGCCTTGAAATCTCGAAAGATCTCACAACTCCCTTCAAACGGCTCTAATCTCCCCTCCAAAGAATATCAATGGCAAGAAGAAGGTTGAAGATGGCTCCCACAATCACAAGATTGTTAAAACAACTTCTAAAGAAAACTCAAGAGAGAAATCTTGGAGAAAACTCAAAGAAAATTCTGCTCTCAACAAATCTGAAATTTTAATAATAATGATAAGTGTTTAACAAGGTGGACAGCCATGCCTTTAAATAGGCCTTATAACTAGTCCTAATCTAATTAGAAAACTAAAATAAAAAAACTCCTAATTATTTTAATATGGAAATTTGGTCAAAGGTCATTTTACCTGGGACTCTTGGACTGAATATTGACATAAAAATTTAAACTAAGTAAATAAATAAATAAAAATAAAAATAAAACTTTACAACTTGGGCCACTTTACAATTTGGCCTGATTTTCAACTAAGTATGGATGGATTTCTTGATTGGGCTGGGAATTTGCTTATTGGGCCTCGCCTTCAAGAATTTGGGCTTTTGTGACTCGTATCATTCCCCCTTCCTCAAAAAGATTCGTCCTCGAATCTGAAAAATCAAATGAACTCGACTTTCCTCTATCGAACGGGACTAAAGGCAATTGAGTCCACTGAGAAGAATGGCCATGAGATAGTAAATAGCAACGGAAATAAGCTTGTAGTCCAATCATAAGCATAATAGAACAGGTATAACGCATGTGAATGGACAGATTCAGATTACCATGCAAACAATCTAATTTACTCACCATTGCCTCGTCAAATATTTGAAACAAAGATGGACATGTTTTAAGGCATTCAGTCGTCTCACATTGTTCCCACAAACCATGAATAAATTGCGTGTAATAAATCAAATGGTAAACATAATCGTCACAAGTAGGTATTTGAAAAGATTCACATGGTTCACAGAGTTGCATAATCATACCATGCATTAATCGACGGTCTATAGATTCACTCACACATGCATTATCAAAAACAAGAATCTTTTTATCAACCATCAAAATAGATAGATCATCAATAAATAAAATAGGACAGTTAAGCACGTTTCGATCTAAGTGTTCATCAACACGATCTTTATCACTATCCGAGGAGTACAAAAGTGTTTCAAAGGTTTCAAGCATCTTACCTCGATAAGCAGAAGAATAAGGGTCGATTTTACCTTTTTCATTTAAAACAAACCTTCGCTCATCGGGGGCATAGTGTAGTCGAATCTTCGTTGTTGAGTTAACGTTTGTCAAATGGAACTCAAACTTCATGTACAACCACATAAACTGTTTAAGGCACGAATATAAATTGAAAACAAATTTGGAAAATTTCGTTACCTTATTCTCCAAAACAGATTTGGACAAATTCAAGGATTTTACACAAGGTAAATCAAGAGAATAACAAATCATGCTTCTTTTCGTAATGACTTTATCAACCACAATCGAAGAGTAACAATTGATCGGATCAAAATGAGGGGATCTTTTAAGAACTAAGTCACCAAAAGTTTTATCAATAATTTTCAAATCTGCACTGGACTCGGTTTCTAAAATTTCCTTACCTCGCTTACCTTCGGGATCATGTAGTGTGATTTCATCTTTGCTTAAGTTGATCGTATGAAAGCGTCTTTCATTTGAGAGGTATTGAAGTTGAAAGTTATCTTTCGATCTTTCGGGAACCTGAAAAGTAGCAACACAAGAAAAATTCATATCTTGGTTAGTGGAAACATTCCTCACTACCCTTTCCACGTCTTTTTCTAATTCATTTTCTCTTCTTTCTTCAATTTCTTTTTCACTCTCAATCTCTTTTTGCTCTTTTTCATTCTCTTTTTCTTTTTCCTCACTTGTTTTAACAGAATTTTTCAGTTTGATTTGGTCCTCATGGACTTGTTCCAGAGTGAGCGGCACTAAGGTGAGTTTCTTTCCTTGATGCTTGAAAGAATACCTATTGGTACGACCATCGTGAGTGACTTTTCGATCCAGTTGCCACGGTTCTCCTAGCAACAAATGGCAGGCTTGAATAGGCATTACGTCGCACACAACTTCGTCTTGATACTTACCGATAGAAAAGGCGATGCGCACTTGTTGAGTGACCCTAAATTGGCCTTCGTTGCTAAGCCCTTGTAGTTGATAAGGTTGTGGATGCTTGGTAGTGGTTAAGCAAACCTTTTCCACCATCGTCGTGCTGGCTATGTTCGAGCAACTTTCACCATCAATAATAACTCTACAAAGCTTACCTTGTACGTGGCAGCGAGTATGAAAGAGATGTTCTCGTTGCTGCTCGCTTTTGGTTTTGCCAAAGATGATTGTCCATGATCATGACAATCATCATCCATTCTAGGGACACGTTGAGGGTTGCACCTATGGGGCTGGTTATCCCTATCTTCCTTAATTGGATCTCGATATTGATGTTTTTGATTCACTCGTACCTCATTCAAAGTAGTATTCAATGCTTGAAGTGTAGCATTTATTTGTGTGATTGCAGCAGTATGTCTGTCTAACTGTTGTTGGACTTTCATAAGTGCATCATTATTATCACCTTTAGACATCTTCAAAACCTGTAAAAAATAAACACTCAACACTCAAAATAAAAGTTAGCAAACCTCACCATTAATCACTCAAAAAGAAAAATCAAATTCTCAATGAGGTCGAATTCAATCTTGTGAGTTCTTTATCAGAGTTTATATCAACCAATTAGAGAGTGTGAACCAAACTACCAAAGAATCCTAATTTGCACTAGGATGCCAAAAATTGACGAGACACCAAGTGATTCGTGTTGCACCGAGGAAGGATTGTGCACACGTTTAAATCCTACTAACACAAGAAACAAGAATGTGTTAGATATTTTAAAAGGATAATAAAAAGCAAACAAATGAAAACCTACAGCTAAGAATCAATAAAAATTGCTGAAAACAGAAAACTCGAAAAACTGGGGAGTAACTTGACAACTTCGTTCGAGGTGTTCCCGATCTCCAAAAATCACGAAATTAAATCTGGAGTGTCCTTATATATTGAATTTTTGATCTGGAAATTTTGGGCACCAAATTCAACCCGCTGCACCTTTTATTAAATTTTTATTGAATTTCATCTTTTTTTGATTTTTTGACTTTTTTGACTGATTTTTTTTTTGTGGGAATAATTTTTTTATATTCAATCACAGTGCCAAAAACATGTATGTAAAATTTCAGATTAATCGGACAATGTGTACCCACTCAAATGAATTTTTTTTGAACAATTTTTCTGGGTAAAACTGCTGTTTGTGCTTTAAAAAAATAGAGATCAGTTTAGAAATAAACCAAGAACACCCAAAACGCCCAAAATCTGATACCAAATGATAGAAGGACGCGCGCGGACCAAGATCGAGTTGCCAACTCACGGGAAACTCCTACGAAAACCCTAAACAATTAGATCTGAAACGAAACAGAAAATTAAAAGATTAGATTTTTGAATTTTCAGATCTGAAATAAAATCCCCAAAACAGTAAAGAATCAAACAGAGAATAGAAATAAGTGTTAATAAGGAATCTTGAAACCCTAGAAGAGGTTGCGATTCTGCCCAATTGAACACCCAGATAGTTTTCCCCAAATTTTGGCAATCTAATTTCTCCCAAAAAGAGTATGGATGAATCGGCAAGAACCCTAGAAATTGGGGATTTTTGGGCTAATTCCTTAAGATAGAAAAAGGCTGAAAACACAATAAGAACAGAAAATAAATTAGATAAAGATTCGGCACAAGCAGAAATAAAGAAAGAATTAACAGTAAGAAATTAAAAGATAAGTCCTAAGAAGCCTTGCAATCTCGAAAGATCTCACAACTCCCTTCAAACGGCTCTAATCTCCCCTCCAAAGAATATCAATGGCAAGAAGAAGGTTGAAGATGGCTCCCACAATCACAAGATTGTTAAAACAACTTCTAAAGAAAACTCCAGAGAGAAATCTTGGAGAAAACTCAAAGAAAATTCTGCTCTCAACAAATCTGAAATTTTAATAATAATGATAAGTGTTTAACAAGGTGGACAGCCATGCCTTTAAATAGGCCTTATAACTAGTCCTAATCTAATTAGAAAACTAAAATAAAAAAACTCCTAATTATTTTAATATGGAAATTTGGTCAAAGGTCATTTTACCTGGGACTCTTGGACTGAATATTGACATAAAAATTTAAACTAAGTAAATAAATAAAAAAATTAATGAAAATAAAAATAAAACTTTACAACTTGGGCCACTTTGACAATTTGGCCTGATTTTCAACTAAGTATGGATGGATTTCTTGATTGGGCTGGGAATTTGCTTATTGGGCCTCGCCTTCAAGAATTTGGGCTTTTGTGACTCGTATCAACTTTTTAATTAATAAGTTCAATAATTAGTTAATTAATATCCTACATATTAAATTTAGTTCACATTAGTTATATTAAGTATGTCTTAAAAGTGTTTATTGATGATAATTAAATTTGTCATAACCGAATTTAATGTTGATATTTGTGTTCACATTAGTTTGAATTAATTCTGTTCACATTTCTTGTAGAAACGCAATGGACATGTGGAGATTAAAAGCAAGCATGAATTTTGAAGGTGCATGGACGGTTGGGGGACTTGAATCTCTTGGGTGCATGTTCGGCCAAGTGCATGTATGACCATATTCAATGTCTTTAAGGTTCATGAATGTTTCCATTCATATATGGTGTGCTATCTCTTCATTCTCCAAGGTGACCATTCGGCCAAAGGACACTCACACATGCATGAAGATAGCTTGGCCAATTAATCTCCCCATGACTCTCCTTAATTCGTTCACACCTATGTTCACATGGCAAGACTATTCGGTTCACCTTGTTCACACTAGAAGACTCTTCAACATTCTGTTTCACACACATGATGGCCCTTGGAGTGTCCACAATTAATTCATACTTTTTGGCCAAACATTGCTTCATTTAACAAGGTTGGCCGAACCTAAAAGTGACCATTGGACATCATGCATTCACTTTGAGTTTTCTTAAGCATGAAGATTCATTCATTTCCTATTACCATAGCCGAATCTAGACATGCACATTAAGGGTCATTTTTCTAGAATTTTCTTTAATTAATATGTAAGCATGAAAGGCCAATTGGCTACCTAGACTTAGGCCTATAAATACTTGTTCAATTTTCATGTAAAGGACTTTTGAAACTTATGTTAATGTTATGCTGCCGAAATTGTGAGGCAAACTTTTCTTATATTTCGTTCAAAGATTCGTTTGGCGTTCCTAGCGTTCTAGTTGTGTCAACCGTGTTCTTTGTCGTACCCGAACTTATCACTATTCATAGTGTGGCGTTCAACATACTGAGGTTCCTATCTTGTTAGATAGTGGGTCGAGATTTTCCCTTGCCAAACCTATAACCGAACTCAAAAGGCCTAATCAACGGGTCGATACCATTTCAGTATTGGTTCTTGAAAGTACCTTTAGTAGTTCAAACCCGTTCTCTTCTTTATCTAATCGAACCTAAATCGACCAATTTGTTCATATCCTTTTATTCCTACCCTTTCATTCCTACCATTCCATTCGTACCCCTCTTTCTACTTTGACCATACCTTCAACTCAACTAAACCTAACGTAACTTCTCGTAGACGATCGGGCAATTTACATACGACTCAACTCTTCCCGAGATGGTTCGTATCAGCAATTGGATCACTTAAATGAGGAGGTACAATGTGTAAGGGAGCCACAAAACCAACGGCGAGAACGTGGACGTCCTAGACAAGAACAAGACAATCTATACGAGCCTAGTGAGCCCAAAAGCAATCATTAATCCGTTCAAAGTGTCAGTCAAAAAGAACGTCGAAACTGTGGACAACGAGGTCGAGATCGTCTTGATGACAATCTCAAAAACATTAAGATGTCAATTCTGTCGTTTCAAGCCAAAAATGACCCAGAAGCGTACCTGGAGTGGGAAAAGAAAGTCGAACTTGTCTTCGAGTGTCACAACTACTCGGAGATCAAAAAGACTAAGCTTGCAACTATCGACTTTTCAGATTAGTCCCGTGTATGGTGGGATTAGCTAGTGACTAGCTGACGGAGGAATGGTGAACGGCCTATCTCTACTTGGGCCGAAATGAAGGTTGTAATGCGAAAGCATTTTGTTCCCTCCTACTATCACCGGGAGTTGTATCAATGGCTGCAAAATCTCACTCAAGGCAACCGAAGCATCAAAGATTATTATAAGGAGATGGAGATCGCTATGATAAGAGCTGACGTGGAGGAAGATCGAGAAGCGACAATGGCAAGGTTCTTAGCTGGCTTGAACCGTGATATTGCCAATATCGTGGAACTTCAACACTATGTTGAAGGGACGGATATGGTACATATGGCGATAAAGGTTGAAAAGCAATTGAAGCGAAAAGGAGTCAACCGAACCTATCCAACGTCTTCTACCAACAAATGGACTCAAGGAACAAGCAAAACTCATAATCGGCCTAAGGAACCATTCGTTGCTGCTAAGCCCAATCAACCAAGCGGTGACATTGGTAAGAGTAGAAATGAGCCCGTTCCTAATTGAGCTCGTGACATAAAATGTTTTAAGTGTCAAGGCCGGGGCCATATTGCTAGTCAATGCCCTAACCGTCAAGTGATGGTGGTGCGGCCAAATGGCGAGATCGAGTCTGAAGATGAGCAACAAGACGAACTTGAAATACCCTCAGAAGAAGATGATGAAATTGAGATGCCGGTCGAGGGAGAGATACTCGTTGTAAAACTAAGTTTGAATATTCAAGGTGTAGAGAAAGAACAACAAGAAAATATTTTTCACACTCGCTATCATGTTCAAGGTAAGTTGTGTAGCTTGATAATCGATGGAGGTAGTTGCACCAACGTCACGGGCACCATGCTTGTTGAAAGACTTGGCTTGGCCATGATGGAGCATCCGAATCCTTATAAGTTGCAGTGGCTAAACGACGAAGGGGAACTCAAAGTTACTAAGCAAGTAAAGGTGGCGTTTTCCATCGAAAAATATCAAGACAAGGTGATATGCGATGTTGTGCCGATGCATGCGGGACACCTTTTATTGGGTATTCGTTGGCAGTTTGACCGTCGGGTAGTTCATGATGGCCTCACGAATCGTTATTCATTCAAGCATCTCGGAAGGAATGTCACACTAGCCCTTCTCACACCAAAGCACGTAAATGAAGATCAAATCAAATTGAGACAATCCATTGAAAGAGAAAAAGAAAAAGAGCAAAATAAAAAGAATGAAAAGAAAAAGAATGGAAAAAGTGAGAAAAGTGAGTTAAAAACACGAGTGGAAAAAGAAAAAGAAAATGAGAGTGAGAATGAAAAAAATGAGGGTTTTTGCAAGAAAGCGAGATATTCGAAAGTTATTGTTGGCAAAGCAACCCATTCTTGTACTTATGTACAAAGAGTGCTTCTTCAAAACTAACAAGATAAAAAAATCATTGCCTTCTTGATGTGATCCGGCTCGGATGATTGAGTTGAGTTCACGAGTTGCCCGATCATAGACGAGAAGAGTCGTTCGTGCCTCGGTCTTGGAAATAGAATTGAAAGAATAGGTTTGAACAAGCGGAAGGTTTCAAATGGGTGAAAGATTAATGATAGGTTTGGTTAAGGGAAGCAAAGATGGTTGTTGGAAAGGTGGTTCGGTTTTGGTGATGAAAGAAAGAAATTTGGGAAAGTTGTAATAGCCCAAAATTGGGTCTAGTTGGAACAGAGGTTTTGGGACCACAAAATTTGAGATATAAATAATTATTTTATGATTATTTTGAGGTCTATTATATGATTGCATGATTGAGTGAAAATTTCGTGAAGAAATTCTATGCATAAAGTGCTTAATTCGAAGTTAGGGACTAAATTGAATAAGTTGCAAAACTTGCATTCTAGAAGTTTCTAGTATGAAATTGATTTGAAATATTAATTAGGAGGTCTTAAATAGAAATTTGACCAATTTCTAAGTTATGGACAAAAATTGGACATGGATGGAATTTTTGGAAAGTTTAGTAGTAAGGGTATTTTGGTCATTTAGGGGTAAAATGAATTAAAATACAAAATTAAAAGCCAATTTTGCTCATCTTCTTCACCATGGATGTGTATACCAAGGGAGACTCCATGGCTAGGGTTTTCAAGCTTCCCAAGCTCAATTGTAAGTCCGTTCTAACCCCGTTTTTTAAGTTCTTTACGTTTTTGGAGTCCCGTTAACTTGATTTAGCTTATGCTAGCAATAATTCAACCTAGGGTTCATATTTGGAAAAATACCCATAGGTAAATTTGTGTATTCTGGTGTTTTATGATACAATATGAGGTTTTAAACTATGTTAGACAACTTGTGCTACTCGATTTTAAGTGAAAACGAGCAAAAGGGCTTAATCGGTAAAAATACCTAATAGTCATAAGTATATGTTAGAGTGAGAATTTGATGTTGCCATAGAAGGGAAAAGTGATCATCATGTCATAAAACATAAGAATAAGGGATGAAGTTTAATTCCCGAGCCTAGGGGCAAAAGTGTAAATATGCAAAAGTTTAGGGGCAAAATTTTAATTTTTCCAAAGTTTGAGTTAAGGACTGTTTTGAATAGTACATTAATTAAATAAGTAAAATATGATGTTTTAGTCTCGGAAAACAAATTTGAACCTAGAATGAGAGAAAAATCGAAAATTGGGAAAGTTGGTAAAATGGCCGTTTTAATATCAAGGTAAGTTCATATGTATAATAAGCATTAATTTATGTATGTTTCAATGTAAAATTGATATATTTACTATGATTTCTGAGGTGTTGAAAGTATGTAAGTTGGTATGATAATAATACAACAATAATGCTGTAATTTATATTTGAAAGTTAAATTTAGTGAATTAATTGAATTATGTTAAATTAAATAATTATGGTGCCAAGTTTATGAATTGATTTAAAAATATGTCTATGGTACATGAAGTGCATTGAATTATCATACATAAATGTGATTTCTATGATTATGGATATTATGGGAAATTGTAAGCTCATATGATTTTTAATAAGACAATGTGTAATTTAATATTATTGCGTTGATATTAAAAGAGATGTAAGTTTATATGTAAGTAATACATCACTATTACTTGTATTATGATATTTTATAAAAATATTGGAAATATGTTTGTGGATAATTACTTGATTGGTGAAATTGTTGGAAAAGAGAGAGAAATCCCGGTTGAACCTTCGGAAAGATTGGATGATACAGATGGTATTTAGCTAGGTCACATGTATAGTGTTGAGTGCACATCATGTGTACAAGAGAGCTACAAGACATTATGATGTAGCTAGGTCGCATCGGTGATACTATGTGTACACCATGTAGACAAGAGAGCTACGGGATAATGTAGCTAGGTCGCATGCGTGGTTCCAAGTAAAAGACACCATGTAGACAAGAGAGCTACGAGATAAACTGGCTAGGTCACATGGGTGGTACTAAGTGTTCACCATGTGTACAAGAGAGCCGAACTATATGATGGGTGGAGCTATGTGCTGAAACCACCAAGTATCGAGGATTGATCCGAAGTGTTCAACGAGAGACTCTCTATGTATTGCTTTGTGAGTTTTGTGATAAATAAGTGCAGGAACTTGGTTATGTGAATGATGTGTTCATTAAGTGACCAGGATGTGGTAAGGTTATAAACAAGTAAGTTATACATGAGGATGATTTTATGGTGACCTTGTGATCATGGGCCTATACTTGTGACGTATGAAATGTGGTGAAAATGATTTGTGATATGTATGTTAAAATGAGGTTAATACAAAGAAAGTGTGAAAGAGTGAATTAGCAATAAAACTGTTTTGGACAGTAGCAGTGACGTGATTTTGAAAAATCACCAAAAATAGTAGAAATTGAATCAGAGACTGAATGAGATATAAAATTAAATCTTAATGAGTCTATTTTCATATAAAAGAAAAATATAAAGCAAAGGAGTTCTATATTTTGAGATATTTATGTTTTTGTGAGACTGATTCAGAATGATTACGTGATCCCCTGTTTTGACTTTGGAAAATCACAAAAATTTGGACAAAAAAAATTAGAGGCTCAAAATTATATTTTTAAAATCCATAATGAGTCTATTTTCAAAATAAATGAACAAGAACATTATCCGAGTTCTGTACTATGAGATAATTATTTTTTAGTGAAGAGAGGTCAGAACTGTCAGAAAGTGAAATAGGGGAAATTTTAATGAATAAACTGAACTAATTGGCTAAACCAAAAATTATGAAAATTTTATGGTGGAAATATATGTGAGTCTAGTTTCAGGGGAAATTTACGAATCTTAATTTGGAGCTTTGTAGCTCGAATTATAAATAATTAAGTGACTATGACTCGTGTGGATAGTTTGATGTGACATTTATTAGTAATTGTGAAATCGTACTTACAAGAATGCTATATACATTAAGGATGTGGAATGGAGAGGAGGAGGAAGAAAATAAATATATGTGGAATACATGGAAACTATGGTATATGAAATATTTATATAATGAAATAAATGATATGTGTTTATAAGAAAACAAAAAGAGAAAGTTATGTATCATGACTGTATATATATATATATATATGACTAGTCTCAATGTAACGCTTGTTGGGTATGGAATTGAATTGAAATGTTTCAGGCAAACATGTTATTCTGCACATCTGAATCGTGGTATTTTATAAAGATATGATCTAGCTTTAAATATGAATGCTTGATGATTAAGCTGAAGATATTTGGTAAGATGATAATCTTGGTATAAATGTATAAGTGGTACTATAATAAACAAGGTAAAATGAGTATGAGAGACACATGTATGATGACATACAAATGCTATGTTTGTGGTTTAATTGAGGATGTTTAATCATTAAATGAATACCATGTTATATGCTTTTGATTTTGTATAAGTGTGTAAGAGATCAAGGTCGACCAAAGCTTGGAAAATAGCCTAGGTATATTCCACACAGGCAGAGACACGACCATGTGTCTCAGTCGTGTATGGAACACGACTTTGGGACACGGGCGTGTGGAGCCTTAAAGCATGAAATTTCCAAGATTTTCGTAAGTTCTCGGTTTAGTCCCGAACCCTTTCTAAAGCATGTTTTGGGCTCCGTAGACTCAAATAAGGGACTATGTGTAAGAGAATGAATGCTTTGAAATATGAATAAAATTTTATGGCTCGTATTTTAGTTTAATGTTTGTATATTTGTCTGGTAACGCCTCGTACCTTAGCCCGGCCTCGAATACGGGTAAGGGGTGTTACAAAAGTGTGGATGGAATATCAAACTTAACGTCAGGAATGATTCAACACTAAAAAGTGTCACCTTGGTTCCTATATTGTTAAGGTGGAAAGATGGATAGAATGATAGGTGAACGCCACACCAAGATTGGTGATAAGTTCAAAAAGGTCAATTGACGCCACTAGCACAAACTAGATAAGTCTTTCAAAACTTGTACGAGATATGAGAGGAAGCAACCTCACAAGAGCAATGTTCATTAACAAATTGGCAAAAAGTCATTTTACAAAGAAATAAACAAACTATTTATAGTCTAACAAGTGATAGCCTAATGGTCAAGTTATCTAGCTTAAAGGCTAAGTAATTTAGCTAAGAATTCTCTAGAATATTCTAGAATAAATTATTAAAGGGTTAAGTACACATTCAGCTGATTGGAACTATAATGGGCAGCTTCATGGTTAAACAAAATTGACTTGGATGAATGTGAATGAATGGCAGCTCGAATGAGATATGTTTATTTGATAGTGAACATGGGATATTGATATTATTCTGTTGTGATGGTCTTAAGTGTGAGAAGACTTGTTTCCATGACCGTTTGAATAAGTTTCTGCTTTGTAATGATTCTCAATTGGTTGCAAGTTATGAAACGTTTTTGCAGCAAGGCATGATGCGTCCACTAAACACATCCATCCAAGAATGATCAAGTAGGCATCCCTGTTTCAAAATTAACCGTCAGCTCGACTTGAGGACAGGTCGCTTTGAAGACGGGGGGAATGATGTGAGCACGCCTGGGGCATCCTCAAATGCAATTCAAGATCTAATCGAGCTTCCAAAAGGCCCGATGACTCTAGCTCGAACCAAGCAAATTCAAGACGCCTTATCAGCTTTGGTGTTATGCATTTGGATGACAACAAGGCCTATGACGTTGGAGGAGCTAAGGATAACTCCTTGAAGACTCCATGCACCATAGTGCAATCTGATCTCAGCTCCTTTTCAGCTCCCCATGCGCCATTCAACTCCCATCAGCTCACTTGAGCTCGATTCAGCTCGTTTGAGCTAGAATTTAGCTTGATTCAGCTCATTTCTTTTTCATTCTAATAAATTAAATTTTAATTCAGTTTATAATTAAGTTTGCTACAGCTCATGCCGAAACCCCTAGCTCAATTTCAGCTCATTAAGTGTTTTGACTAATTTTGAGCTAGCCGAATTTACTTCATAAGTTGACTTATAATTATTATGTCTAAATTTAATTATTGCTTTTAAATTGTTTAGTTATTAATTTAAATTATGATTTTTTATGAATAATTATCTTTTAATTAATTGTGTGTTAATTCATGTAGGTTAGCCGAATGTGGAAGGTACATTCATCAAGAGATGCATGAACGGGAAAGTTCAACGAATGAGAAGATTCATGCATGGCCTGGTTCAATGCTTGGAGGGAATTAAGTTCATGTACATGGGGGGTTAATTACATGCATATGGATTAAGAAGATACATTCACTTTGGAAAGTACACATGCATGAATGAAGGCATTTATTGCATGTTCATGTATGGCCAGATTCAATCTCCCTTCTAGTTCATGCATGGCCGAATGTATGTGGGTGAAATGCATGAATTGTTTGCTGTCCAAATGACTTCCCTAAGCACCTATTCGGCCAAGAGACACTTTTTGATTGATTCATTCCTTCCATGGCCGAATCTAGACAAGCTATTGAGTTCCCAAGACTACACATTCATCCAAGATGCTTTTGATACGAGTCACAAAAGCCCAAATTCTTGAAGGCGAGGCCCAATAAGCAAATTCCCAGCCCAATCAAGAAATCCATCCATACTTAGTTGAAAATCAGGCCAAATTGTCAAAGTGGCCCAAGTTGTAAAGTTTTATTTTTATTTATTTATTTACTTAGTTTAAATTTTTATGTCAATATTCAGTCCAAGAGTCCCAGATAAAATGACCTTTGACCGAATTTCCATATTAAAATAATTAGGAGTTTTTTTTATTTTAGTTTTCTAATTAGATTAGGACTAGTTATAAGGCCTATTTAAAGGCATGGCTGTCCACCTTGTTAAACACTTATCATTATTATTAAAATTTCAGATTTGTTGAGAGCAGAATTTTCTTTGAGTTTTCTCCAAGATTTTTCTCTTGAGTTTTCTTTAGAAGTTGTTTTAACAATCTTGTGATTGTGGGAGCCATCTTCAACCTTCTTCTTGCCATTGATATTCTTTGGAGGGGAGATTAGAGCCGTTTGAAGGGAGTTATGAGATCTTTCGAGATTTCAAGGCTTCTTAGGACTTATCTTTTAATTTCTTACTGTCAATTCTTTCTTTATTTCTACTTGTGCTGAATCGTTATCTAATCTATTTTCTGTTCTTATTGTGTTTTTAGCCTTTTTCTATCTTAAGGAATCAGCCCAAAAATCCCCAATTTCTAGGGTTTTTCCATACTCTTTTTGGGTGAAATTAGATTGTCGAAATTTAGGGAAAACTATCTTGGTGTTCAATTGGGCAGAATCACAATCTCCTTGAGGGTTTCAAGAACCCTAACACTTATTTCTATTCTCAATTTGATTCTTTGCTGATTTGGGGATTTTATTTCAGATCTGAAAATTCAAAAATCTAATCTTTTAATTTTCTGTTTCGTTTCAGATCTAATTGTTTAGGGTTTTCGTAGGAGTTTCCCGTGACTTGGCAACTCGATCTTGGTCCGCGCGCAACCCCGTATCAGCTTTGCTTACACATGAAGCTGTCCAATGGAGTTCCCATCAGCCGAATTTAGTCCTAGCACATTAAAGACTTGTTCTAGATTATTCTAGTGCATTCATAGCTGAATTTAATTAGTCTTTAAGTTATTAGTTTGTCCATTCGGCTACTACTTATTAGCCTATAAATAGTTTGCACATTTCATTGTAAAGGGACTTTTGCCAAAATTGTTAATGAACATTTGTTCTTGTGAGGTTGCTTCCTCTCATATCTCGTACAAGTTTCGAAAGACTTATCTGGCTTGTGCTAGTGGCGTCAATCGTCTTGTTTGAACTTATCACCAATCTTGGTGTGGCGTTCACCTATCCATCTATCCATCTTTTCACCTTAACAATATAGGAACCGGGGTGACACTTCTTAGTGTTGAATCATTCCTGACGTTAAGTTCGTTTTCCATTCCCATCCTTCGAATTATTTTCTTGTTATTCCAAACCGAGCCATTTAACCATCATCCATCTTTGCTACTAAATCGAACCTATTACTAAATTCACCCTACTTTGAAACCTTCTGCTTACCCGTATATTTTCATTCACTTCTAGTTCTAAAACCTGAAGCACGAACGAATCTCTCGAACGACGATCGGGCAACTAAGTGAATTCGACTCATCATCCCAAGCCGGATCACATCACACTACTTGTTCGGGGAAAAATGCCATGTGTATTCCGATCATAAAAGCCTCAAATACTTGATGACTCAAAGAGATTTGAATTTGAGACAAAGACGTTAGCTAGAATTATTGAAAGATTACGAGCTTGTCATTGATTACCATCCGGGAAAGGCTAACATGGTTGCTGATGCTTTAAGCCGTAAATCACTATTTGTTTTGTGAGCAATGAATGTGCATTTTTCTGTGTCCGCTGATGATATGTTAGTAGCGGAATTAAAAGCAAAACCGTTATTGATACAACAAATCCGTGAAGCTCAAAATTTTGATGATGAATTAGTTGCAAAGCAAGCATTATGTGTTTCGAAAGAGGATTCAGAGTTTTTGATTGATAGCAATGATTGTTTGAGGTTCAAAAATCGATTATGTGTTTCGAGAAATTTAGAGCTTATTCTAATGATTTTGAACGAGGCTCATAACAGCCGAATGTTAGTTCACCCGGGTAGTACAAAAATGTATAATGATCTGAAACGTCAGTATTGGTGGCACGGTATGAAACGAGACATTTTTGACTTTGTTTCGAAGTGTTTGATATGTCAACAAGTGAAAGCGGAACATCAAGTGCCTTCAAGATTACTTCAGCCGATCATGATACCCGAGTGGAAGTGGGATCGAGTCACGATGGATTTTGTATCTGGGTTGCCATTGTTTCCGAGCAAGAAAGATGCGATCTGGGTTGTTGTTGATAGATTGACAAAGTCGGCTCATTTTATTCCCGTACGTACGGATTATTCACTTGATAAGTTAGCCGAACTGTATGTTTCTCAGATTGTAAGGTTACACGGGGTACCTACTTCTATTGTGTCAGATAGAGATCCAATGATACGAACCGTCTCGAGAAGAGTCGAGTCATATGTAGATGGCCCGATCATCTACAAGAAGTTACGTTAAGATTAGTTGATTTGAAGGTATAGTTAGAGTAGAAAGAGGGGTACGAATGGAATGGTAGGAACGAAAGGGTAGGAACAAAATGGTATGAACAAATTGGTCGGTTTAGGTTCAATTAGGTAAAGAAGAAAGAACGGGTTTGAACTACTAAAGGTACTTTCAAGAACCAAATATCGAAATGGTATCGACCCGTTGATTTAGCCTTTTGAGTTCGGTTATAGGTTTGGTAAGGGAAACCTCGACTCACTATCTAACAAGATAGGAATCTCGGTATGTTGAACGCCACACTACGAATAGTGATAAGTTCGGGTACGACAAAGAACACGGTTGACACAACTAGAACGCTAGGAACGCCAAACGAATCTTTGAACGAAATATAAGAAAAGTTTGCCTCACGATTTTGGCAGCATAACATTAACAAAAGTTTCAAAAGTCCTTTACATGGAAATTGAACAAGTATTTATAAGCCTAAGTCTAGGTAGCCGAATGGCCTTTCATACTTACACATTAATTAAAAGAAAATTCTAGAAAAATAACTCTTAATATGCATGACCAGATTCAGTTTTGGGAATGGTGGATGAATGCATCTTCATGCTTAAGAAAACTCAAAGTGAATGCATGATATCCAATAGTCACTTGTAGATTCGGCCAACCTTGTTAAATGAAGCAATGTTTGGCCAAAAAGTATGAATTAATTGTGGACACTCCAAGGGCCATCATGTGTGTGAAACCGAATATTGAAGAGTCTTCTAGTGTGAACAAGGTGAACCGAATGGTCTTGCCATGTGAACATAGGTGTGAACGAATTAAGGAGAGTCATGGGGAAGCTAATTGGCCAAGCTATCTTCATGCATGTGTGAGTGCCCTTTGGCCGATGGTCACCTTGGAGAATGAAGAGATAGCACACCATACATGAATGGAAACATTCATGAACCTTAAAGACATTGAATATGGTCATACATGCACTTGGCCGAACATGCACCTAAGAGATTCAAGCCCCCCAACCGTCCATGCACCTTCAAAATTCATGTTTGCTTTTAATCTCCATATGTCCATTGCGTTCCTACAAGAAATGTGAACATAATTAATTCAAACTAATGTGAACACAAATATCAACATTAAATTCGGTTATGACAAATTTAATTATCATCAATAAACACTTTTAAGACATACTTAATATAACTAATGTGAACTAAATTTAATATGTAGGATATTAATTAACAATTATTGAACTTATTAATTAAAAAGTCAATAGTAGTCAAACGAATTCAAAGTGAACTCCATGAGCTGATGGTTAATTCATGAGTTAAACCCGAGCTGGGCCTAAACTCGTGAGCTGATAATGAGCTGGTCCCGAGCTAATGAGCTGGTGTGGAGCTACATGGGAGCTAACTTGAACTGAAGGTGAGCTTGGTGAGCTGAAATGAACTTGTAGAAAAGTTTGGCATGGATTTCCAAAATGGCCACTAACTGGTTCGATAGGTCTAGCATTGACATCATCCCACACATGCTGAACTAAAGCTATAACAGCTTCTTTAAATTGTTTTGCACGAGCCCTTGTGATCAGCCCTTGAGGTAGCACCATCGGATCTCGGCTTGGACTTGGCTTATGGGAAGCCGTGATCGTATCATCCAAGATTCACATCGCAGTTTTGGAAGAAATTGCAAGAAGCATTGAGTACTAAGTGTCATTTTAGCACCACTTTTCATCCCTAAACCGATGGTCAATCCGAGCGAATTATTCAGATACTCGAGGATATGTTGAGATGTTGCATCCTTGAGTTTAGTGCCTCGTGGGAACGATACTTGCCTTTGGTTGAATTCGCATATAATAATAGTTTTCAATCAAGCATCAAGATGTCACCTTACGAGGCTTTGTACGGTCGTAAATGTTGTACACCTTTGTTTTGGACCGAACTCAGTAAGAATAAGATTTACGGAGTTGATTTGATTAAAAAGGCCGAACAGAAAGTAAAAGTGATCCGTGAAAGTCTGAAAGCAGCATCAGATCGTTAGAAATCGTATGCGAACTTGAAATGGAAAGATATAGAGATCAAGTCGAGGACAAAGTGTTTTTTAAATTTTCACCGTGGAAAAAGGTACTCAGATTTGGCCGTAAAGGCAAATTGAGCCCGAGATTTATCGGACCATACGAAATTATAGAACGGATTGGGCTAGTTGCTTATAGACTACTTTTGCCACCTGAATTTGAAAAGATTCACGATGTTTTTCATGTTTCGATGCTCCATTGGTACAGATCCGATCCTTCACATGTGATTAATCCATCAAAGATTGAAATTCAGTCTGATTTGAGTTATGAAGAGGGACCAGTTCGTATTTTGGCTCGTGAAGTAAAAGAACTACGAAATAAGAAAATCTCATTAGTAAAAGTACTGTGGCTCAAACACGGGGTTGAAGAAGTGACTTGGGAGCCAGAGGACTCAATGAAAGAACGTTATCCTAACCTTTTCGTTGGTAAGATTTTCGGGGACGAAAATTTCTTAGGGGGGAGAGTTGTGACGGCCCTAATTTGACCCTAGTCGGAAAGTGATTTCGGGACCACAAAATCAAGTCACAAAAATAATTAAATGTTATATTCTATGCTTATTATATGTGAAAGTGCATGTGTGAAAAATTCATGCTTTGATTTTGTCATTTGTGATACGATCCGCCTCGGGTGAGTCGAGTCGTATTAATGATTGCCCGATCGTCTACGAGAAGGTGTTGATGAATATGGAATGGAGAAATGATTTTGGGTTTGAAAAAGACTTGAAAGTCAAAGTTTAGGTTCGAGAAAGAAGGAAGTTAGGATAGTTGGTAGGTTGTCGATGGTTTGGAAAAGAAACGAAAATTCGGTTGAATTGGAATATTTGGGAAATGGATGAAATATGGTAAGGTTGGTCCTAAGAACAAGTTGAACCGATATTAGAAAATATCGACCCGAGACTTATGAGTTCTTAAGAAGGGATGGTTGAAAAGAAATGGACCTCGACCCACTATCTAGGCAGATAGGAACCTCGGTATAAAGGGGTTTTGAACGCTACACTAAACTAGTGATAAGTTCGATTTCGTAAAAGAAATAGGTTGACGCTACTAGGTAGATAAGCCAACAAAAATCTTAAATGAGACTTAGAGAAGAAATTCTCACAAGAACAAAAGTTCGGCTATATAAAATTTGGCAAAAGTTCCTTTACAAAGAAATAAACAAACTATTTATAGCCTTAGTTTGTGCTAGCCGAATGGACAAAAGACTAACTTAAGAGTTAAGCAAATTCAGCTATGAAGAGACTAGAATGTTCTAGAACAAAACCATAAGTCTTCCATGTCTAAGTGCAGCCCTTGGAACGCCACAAGTCAGCTTCTTAATAAAGGAATTTCAGCTGAATGTATTTGGGAAGCATGAGGAGTTGATTGGACATGTCTAGGTTCGGCCATGAGCTTAATGGAGTCATTCAATTTGCAATGCTTGGCCGAATAGGTGTGAATGTTAATGGAGCAGTTTGAAAGCCTTTAAAGGTGTGAACATCATGGTTGAAAGGTCTCTTGAGTGTGAATGCATCAAACCGAATAGACAACAGGTGTGAAAGGAAGCTTGGCTAGTGTGAACGCCTTGATGGTTGCCTTGGGAAGATATTCGGCCAACTTGAAAAAAGAAAGAGGCAACTCTTCCTTGGCCGAATAGTTGCTTAGAGAAACTAAATAATCAGCCACCATGCATGTAACAAGACATGCATGAATCCTCTAAGGCCTTGAATCTGGTCGTGCATGTATCCTCCCATCCATTGAACTAAACCGTGCATGCACCTACATGAATGAAAAACAATCCCATGTGAACAACTTAAATTCGGCCAAATGTGAACAAACATTCCACACATTAATTCAGTTATTACATAATTAAAACATGTAATATAAAACATAACTTAAATAACAATTTAACTAATTAGGACAAATTAAATTGAAATTAAATAGCTTATTAATTCAACTAGCTCAAACTAAATGAAAAACATTTAATGAACTTATTTGAGCTATGATTTTCGTAATTGAGCTGTAGCAAACTAATTAGTATAAAACTAAAACTTAGTTTAATTTATTGAAATAAAGAACGAGCTGAAAGTAAGCTCGGTTGAGCTCAAACGAGCTGAAATGAGCTCAAACGAGCTGAATTGATGATACGACCACGCCCCAGGCACATTTTTCGATCAGCTCCATAAGTATTTCTTGTCTACCCATGCGAGCTAAATTAGCTCAATTGCATCTCACTGAGCTTTGTTTAGCTCGTTTCCAGCTCAATGGGATCGTTTTGCTCAATTTGAGTTTATTTTAATTCTTATAATTTCATTTGCTGAAATAAATTGAATAAGTTAGTTTATTTATTTAATTCAGCTCAAATAAGTGTTAGTAAATTAATATGTTTAAATCTGAACATCTTTAATAATTTTGAGTTTAATTGATTGTGTTTTATTTATTACATCTATTTAATATGCTGAACTTATTAATGTTTTTTTTATTATTAGTTTCAGCCGAATTAAAGAGTAGTATTAAATGTGTCTTAAGTTCATTAAAAGTGACGAATTTATTGTTGTTTTTTTTATTGTCCAGCTGAATTTAATATGTTAATTAACTTGTTTGTTCATGCATGAGTTAATTATGTATTAAAGGAGGCTGCTGAATTTAATGAGGTTTAATTTATGTCTTGACCGAATTTATTTTGTGTCTGCAGGTAATTAATTCAGCTGGAAACAACTACTTAATGGCAAAGGAGACATGCATTTAAGTTGTTGTTCTACATGCAAGGAACGGCATTTAAAAGGGAAGCAAAGACATGAATTAAATCAGCAGCAATAAAGGAGGTGTTGGCCGAATTTAATGTAAAGCATAGACATGCATTTAAGGTGATGTTCAACAGCAGCAATAAAGAAGTGGCTGGCCGAATTCAATGTACAGCAGAACATGTTTTAAAGGAGTTGTCCAGCATGCAAGGGAAGTCCATTAATTAGCTGCTGAAAAGAGAATACATGAAGCATTAAAAGTGCTATTTTCATGAACATCAAAGGGCTGCTGGTTGGTATTTTCAAGTAGCCATTCGGCCAACAACATGCTTGGCGTTTCCTCTCTTCAAGGCTGAACTTTACACTACCCAAAGAAGCTGTTTTGTGTGCCAAGACGTCACTAATTGATATGACCCTGGTCAAGGATGCCCTTGATTTCAGCTTTAATTTAGCTCCTCAAGCTCCATTTAGCTTGGTTCAGCTCACCGAATTTTATTTTAGCTCACATGAGCTTAATTCAGCTCGTTTGAGCTTGGTTTAAATTCAATTCAGCTCATTATTAGCTCTTTAGCTAAATTAACTTTATTTACTGGAGTTTTAGACCATTTAAATAAGCATGTAAATAAGTTTCATTACAGCTTTTAAATATGTCTTAATTTATTACAAGTGTTTAATATGTCTTGATTTGGCTGAATTAAAGGTGTCTAGATGTCATTTAATTTGTCTAAATTATTACATGTTTTAAATTTGTCCAGCTGAATTTATGTGTTATGATTTGTTAATATTTAAGTTGTCTCAATGTTATTTAGGATGTTCACATTATACTTTAATTTAGTTCAGCTGAATTTGCTTGAAATTAATTAAGTTCATATGTGTTTTTAGGTACAGCCGAATGTGGAGATTCATTCAAGCTAGGTGCATGAACATCTACTTACAATGCATGATGTGGGAACACAATTAAAGATGATTCATGAATGGGCTGGTTCAATGAACGTAAGGATGATGCATGAATGATTTAATACAATGAATGGAAGAATGCATGAATATTCACTTACATGCATCGGTTGCTGTCCATTGATCTCCTAAGTACCTATTCGGCCAAAAGGCATCTCTTGGAGTGTCCATTCACACCTTGACCGAACCTAGACATGTCCATTGCTCTCCCATACATTCACCAAGCCTTCAAGTTCATTTCCTTAGCCATGAAGCTGCCCATTGAAGTACCATTCGGCCGAACATGGACAAGGACACCATTGGTCATTTTTCTAGAAGGTTCATGTCTTAATTTAGGTTCATTACTTAATCATTAAGTTCATGAATGGACTATTCGGTTAGCATAAGAAACTAGTATAAATAGTTTGTTGATTTCATTTTGTAAAGGGACTTTTGACTTTTGATCATTTGAATGAACTTTGTTCAAAGAGTGAGTTTTCTCCTCTCTAAATTCGTACAAGTTTCGATCTGACTTATCTAGCGTGCTAGTGGCGTCTATCGTTCTCTTTTGAACTTATCACCATCCTGGTGTGGCGTTCATCCACCTTTTTATACCTTTGGTTCCTACCTCTCTATAGGTAACGGGTCAAGGTCCATCTTCGACTTCCATTAAACCCACCTTAAGCAATATAAGTCCCGGGGCAATACTTTACATAGTATTGAATCGTTCTTAATACTTAAGTTCATTTTTTTTCATCTCCATCCTATTTATTAAATATAAACTTTATTTCTTTTCTTATTAAACCGAACCTACAAAATATCCGAATTTAGCCTATCTTTTGAACCCTTTTAAAAGTCTTCCGCTTAAACTGAAAATAATCTTCATCTTAAAACAATTTCGAACGAACTTCTCGTCGACGATCGGGCAATCAAGTGAATCGACTCAATCAACCGAGCCGGATCACATCACTAATGCTGCTGCTGATCATTAGGATTCTCAAGGCTGATTTAATGAAGAGAATTTAAGTCATTATCTACTAAAAACGTTGAACTCTTCCAGCCTTAGAAATCAACTCATTTGTTCAGCTGAATTGGGACTTTAAGCTGCTGCCCATTACCATTTCCAAGGCCTAGAATATTTCAAAAAAAGCATTGAGCTTAGTTATTAAGATATTTCAGCTTATTAATTTAGCTCAATTAAATCTGTTTATTGTGACTATTCGGTTGGGCACTTCTTGGACTATAAATAGTTTGTTTGTAATCGTTTTTGGGTTAGACAATATAATTTTAAACTTTATATGAAATCTGATTACTTTGTGAGTTTGTTTTCAACTCTCATTGTTCTCCAAAGACTCGTCTGACTTATCAAGTAACCCTTGTGGCGTCAACCCGTCTTTCTATCCGAACTTATCACTTTAATCCCGAAAGTGTGGCGTTCGATTCGTACTGAGGTTCCTATCATTTTTTATAGCGGGTCGAAGTTTCTATCCACTTAACAAACCTTCCATTGACACCTTACCAACCTAAGCATTCTCATAAGTTATGGGCTAACACACTACTATTGTGTTAGTTCAGCTTTTGAATCCTTAGCCAAATTACATCCATTGTCTTCTAATTCATTTCCTAAACCAACAAAACTCTTTTGAGCCTAAATAATTCCTTTTCTTCTAGCCTATTTTGTAAAGCTTTCAAATTACTCCAATTCACGATCGGGCACATCTACGACTCGACTCTCCTTCCCGAGCCGAGGCATATTATTTGGTATCAGAGCTAGCTAAATCGGAGTAAGATCGATGTTATCGGTATTACGGTATTGTAAAAAAATAAAAAAAAAACTTCAAAAAAAAATTCAAAAAAAATTCAAAAAAAAGTTTGTATTCAATTTATTTTTATTTTTGTATTCAGTATTGAAGGAAAAAAAGAAGAAAAAAATTCGGAATTAAAAAAAAAGAAGAAAAAAAAATCGAAATTGAAAAAAAAAGTGATTGAAATTCATTTTGGGTTTGTAAAAGCATTGCTTGTTGCCCGAAGGACCATATCTATATAGCCACACTTAACCATTTCTATTTTGTTTGATAGCCTACCATTTTCGACATCATTACCCATAAAGCCAAATCAATTTTGTAAGTCGACGCCAAACGGTATTGATTCGTCGACTTAGTTTGCGAAGAACTTCGAGAGGCGAAAAATCGAGTGGAAAAAGGCAAGAGTGATTGGTGAGACCATTTGAGAGAAGTAAAAGCCAAGTTGTGTGAATTTTCTTTGCGAGTGAAACGTGAGATTTTTGTGGTGAGCAATTAAATCATGTCTCAAGAAGAATTTTCCGAATCAGAATTCCAATATTTGATGCAAGAAATGCGTAGAATGGTAAAATTAAAATTTGATAAATTGCATTATCGTTTGGACCGAGTGGAGGAAAAGGCCCGACGAAAACAAAATCTACCAAGTCAAGAAACGGAGTTAAGATCGTCCCGACGACACTACTCGACAAGAGACTCTTATCAAGACTTCTATTCAACAAGGCGTTCGAGACCAAGAGAAGCAAACTCCGAGTTTGAGTCTTTCCCAGATGATAAACGAAAAGGTAAACGTGTCTCTACAAGTGCCTCAATTTATTCATCTACAAAGGATTATTTACGAAGAGGCGAACGTGTTTCAAGAGTGTCAAAGTACTCGGCTACGGAAGATCTATCACAAAGAGAAGATTGCCATTTGTATGAAGAACCCTTTTCTTATTCTCAACAAAAGGTTTCTCTTTTTGATGATTTATACTTTTGTAATGAAATCGAAACATCATGTGAAAAAGAAAAAGAGTGCGAGCGAGAAAATGAAAAAGAAAAAGAAATGAAAGAAAAAGAAGATGAGTGTGAGATAGAAAAGAAAATTGAAAATGAGATTGAGAATAAAAACGAATGTGAAAAAGAAAAGAAAACTGAAAAAGAGAGTGAGATTAAAGAAAGAAATGAGAGTACAAAAGAAATGAGTGATGTGATAAAAGAAAGAGGATTTGAAAAAGAGTTTGAAAAAGAAACTAGTGAAAAAGACGAGAGAGAACAAGAAAAAGTGAGTGTTGTTTTAACTAACCCACATGTAAGTTATCCTTGTTCTGTTTCCTCTTTTCAGATTCCTAAAGATTCGTGTGACGAGTTTCAACTACAATATTTCCCTGATGAGAGGCGATTCAAGTTGATTCAAAAAGGAATGATCGAAAATGACCCTAATCCACCAGCGCCTAAAGGTAAGCACGGTAAGGGTTCTATGCTAGTCGAGCTTCAACAAATTCATATGCATGATAATTGTGAGATTGCCAAAGATTTAGTTAGTAAAAGACTTTCCTATTCTGATTTGTCTAAGTATCAATTTTTGATTGGTGATGACTTTGATTGGAATGATGGATTGAAGAATTTTCCTCATGATATGTCTGTTGTTGATAAGTTTGATGATGAAGCAAGATTAAAACAACACAAACAAAATTTGGGATGGTGTGATGAAAAGTTGTTATCTAATTTGTTTGCTTGTGTTGATCATGTGAATTATCTAAATTGTGGTGTGAAACTTCCTTGTTTACGTGTGCGAATGAAATTTGAAGGGTACGATTGCTTGAATGTATGTATGCCTAACTCCTATTTGCTTGACATGTGTTTGTCTTGGTGAAGAAGAAATTTTTGTTGTGTTACAAAACGACCAATGAAAATCGCATTTTTAAACCCGGGATATATATTCCTAAGTTGACGTCAAGCCAAGATGAGTATCAAGGTGAGTATCAAATTGAAATGACAAAATGAAGCTTTGTCTTTGACCCCGGAGATTATTATTTTTTGTTCTTGTTAAAAAGGCTTGGATTTTGCAATTCTGATTTTCGAGATTATGCTTTTCGACTGACTTGTGATTTAGGTTTGTGTCCATTGGAGAAAAAGGTAAGAACGGTTTTTACTTTTGATCCCGGCACTGGTTCATTGGTTCAATTTTTGCATAAGATCTTAAGAAGTTCTTGTGAACTTAATATAGACCATGGTGTCACTAATCTATTTAATTTTTGTGTAGGTGACACTTCGGAATGGTTCCCTCCAAAAGAGGGAGGGTGTGGAAATAATTCAATTCTTTCTCGAACCATTTGTGATTTTCAAAGTTTTGGAAATAATTTTATTCGGATCATGAACAAAAGGGTTTGAGAACTTGAAAAAAAATTTTCGAGCAAGTGGCCCGATTTGAGGACAAATCGCTTTAAAGAGGGAGGGGATGATACGACCACGCCCCAGGCACATTTTTCGATCTGCTCCATAAGTATTTCTTGTCTACCTATGCGAGCTAAATTAGCTCAATTGCATCTCACTGAGCTTTGTTTAGCTCGTTTTCAGCTCAATGGGATCGTTTTGCTCAATTTGAGTTTATTTTAATTCTTATAATTTCATTTGCTGAAATAAATTGAATAAGTTAGTTTATTTATTTAATTCAGCTCAAATAAGTGTTAGTAAATTAATATGTTTAAATCTGAACATCTTTAATAATTTTTGAGTTTAATTGATTGTGTTTTATTTATTACATCTATTTAATATGTTGAATTTATTAATGTTTTTTTATTATTAGTTTCAGCCGAATTAAAGAGTAGTATTAAATGTGTCTTAAGTTCATTAAAAGTGACGAATTTATTGTTGTTTTTTTTATTGTCCAGCTGAATTTAATATGTTAATTAACTTGTTTGTTCATGCATGAGTTAATTATGTATTAAAGGAGGCTGCCGAATTTAATGAGGTTTAATTTATGTCTTGACCGAATTTATTTTGTGTCTGCAGGTAATTAATTCAGCTGGAAACAACTACTTAATGGCAAAGGAGACATGCATTTAAGTTGTTGTTCTACATGCAAGGAACGACATTTAAAAGGGAAGCAAAGACATGAATTAAATCAGCAGCAATAAAGGAGGTGTTGGCCGAATTTAATGTAAAGCATAGACATGCATTTAAGGTGATGTTCAACAGCAGCAATAAAGAAGTGGCTGGCCGAATTCAATGTACAGCAGAACATGTTTTAAAGGAGTTGTCCAGCATGCAAGGGAAGTCCATTAATTAGCTGCTGAAAAGAGAATACATGAAGCGTTAAAAGTGCTATTTTCGTGAACATCAAAGGGCTGCTGGTTGGTATTTTCAAGTAGCCATTCGGCCAACAACATGCTTGGCGTTTCCTCTCTTCAAGGCTGAACTTTACACTACCCAAAGAAGTTGTTTTGTGTGCCAAGACGTCACTAATGCTGCTGTTGATCATTAGGATTCTCAAGGCTGATTTAATGAAGAGAATTTAAGTCATTATCTACTAAAAACGTTGAACTCTTCCAGCCTTAGAAATCAACTCATTTGTTCAGTTGAATTGGGACTTTAAGCTGCTGCCCATTACCATTTCCAAGGCCTAGAATATTTCAAAAAAAGCATTGAGCTTAGTTATTAAGATATTTCAGCTTATTAATTTAGCTCAATTAAATCTGTTTATTGTGACTATTCGGTTGGGCACTTCTTGGACTATAAATAGTTTGTTTGTAATCGTTTTTGGGTTAGACAATATACTTTTAAACTTTATATGAAATCTGATTACTTTGTGAGTTTGTTTTCAACTCTCATTGTTCTCCAAAGACTCGTCTGACTTATCAAGTAACCCTTGTGGCGTCAACCCGTCTTTCTATCCGAACTTATCACTTTAATCCCGAAAGTGTGGCGTTCGATTCGTACTGAGGTTCCTATCATTTTTGATAGCGGGTCGAAGTTTCTATCCACTTAACAAACCTTCCATTGACACCTTACCAACCTAAGCATTCTCATAAGTTATGGGTTAACACACTACTATTGTGTTAGTTCGGCTTTTGAATCCTTAGCCAAATTATATCCATTGTCTTCTAATTCATTTCCTAAACCAACAAAACTCTTTTGAGCCTAAATAATTCCTTTTCTTCTACCCTATTTTGTAAAGCTTTCAAATTACTCCAATTCATGATCGGGCACATCTACGACTTGACTCTCCTTCCCGAGCCGAGGCATATCATTTGGTATCAGAGCTAGCTGAATCAGAGTAAGATCGACGTATCGATATTACGGTATTGTAAAAAAATAAAAAAAAACTTGAAAAAAAATTCAAAAAAAAAGTTTGTATTCAATTTATTTTTATTTTTGTATTTAGTATTGAAGGAAAAAAAAGAAGAAAAAAAATTCAGAAATTAAAAAAAGAAGAAGAAAAAAAATTGAAATTGGAAAAAAAAGAGTGATTGAAATTCATTTTGGGTTTGTAAAAGCATTGCTTGTTGCCCGAAGGACTATATCTATATAGCCACACTTAACCATTTCTATTTTGTTTGATAGCCTACCATTTCCGACATCATTACCCATAAAGCCAAATCAATTTTGTAAGCCGACGCCAAACGGTATTGATTCGTTGACTTAGTTTACGAAGAACTTCGAGAGGCGAAAAATCGAGTGGAAAAAGGCAAGAGTGATTGGTGAGACCATTTGAGAGAAGTAAAAGCCAAGTTGTGTGAATTTTCTTTGCGAGTGAAATGTGAGATTTTTGTGGTGAGCAATTAAATCATGTCTCAAGAAGAATTTTCCGAATCAGAATTCCAATATTTGATGCAAGAAATGCGTAGAATGGTAAAATTAAAATTTGATAAATTGCATTATCGTTTGGACCGAGTGGAGGAAAAGGCCCGACGGAAACAAAATCTACCAAGTCGAGAAACGGAGTTAAGATCATCCCGACGACACTACTCGACAAGAGACTCTTATCAAGACTTCTATTCAACAAGGCGTTCGAGACCAAGAGAAGCAAACTCCGAGTTTGAGTCTTTCCCAGATGATAAACGAAAAGGTAAACGTGTCTCTACAAGTGCCTCAATTTATTCATCTACAAAGGATTATTTACGAAGAGGCGAACGTGTTTCAAGAGTGTCAAAGTACTCGGCTACGGAAGATCTATCACAAAGAGAAGATTGCCATTTGTATGAAGAACCCTTTTCTTATTCTCAACAAAAGGTTTCTCTTTTGATGATTTATACTTTTGTAATGAAATCGAAACATCATGTGAAAAAGAAAAAGAGTGCGAGCGAGAAAATGAAAAAGAAAAAGAAATGAAAGAAAAAGAAGATGAGTGTGAGATAGAAAAGGAAACTGAAAATGAGATTATGAATAAAAACGAATGTGAAAAAGAAAAGAAAACTAAAAAA
This sequence comes from Gossypium hirsutum, assembly GCF_007990345.1. NCBI lineage: Eukaryota > Viridiplantae > Streptophyta > Magnoliopsida > Malvales > Malvaceae > Gossypium > Gossypium hirsutum. Next base: position 35,432,688 of record NC_053435.1, on the reverse strand, counting down.
GAGAGTGAGATTGAAGAAAGAAATGAGAGTACAAAAGAAATGAGTGATGTGATAAAAGAAAGAGGATTTGAAAAAGAGTTTGAAAAAGAAACTAGTGAAAAAGACGAGAGAGAAGAAGAAAAAGTGAATGTTGTTTTAACTAACCCACATGTAAGTTGTCCTTGTTCTGTTTCCTCTTTTCAGATTCCTAAAGATTCATGTGACAAGTTTCAACTACAATATTTCCCTGATGAGAGGTGATTCAAGTTGATTCAAAAAGGAATGATCGTAAATGACCCTAATCCACCAGCGCCTAAAGGTAAGCACGGTAAGGGTTCTATGCTAGTCGAGCTTCAACAAATTCATATGCATGATAATTGTGAGATTGCCAGAGATTTAGTTAGTAAAAGACTTTCCTATTCTGATTTGTCTAAGTATCAATTTTTGATTGGTGATGACTTTGATTGGAATGATGGATTGAAGAATTTTCCTCATGATATGTCTGTTGTTGATAAGTTTGATGATGAAGCAAGATTAAAACAACACAAACAAAATTTGGGATGGTGTGATGAAAAGTTGTTATCTAATTTGTTTGCTTGTGTTGATCATGTGAATTATCTAAATTGTGGTGTGAAACTTCCTTGTTTACGTGTGCGAATGAAATTTGAAGAGTACGAATGCTTGAATGTATGTATGCCTAACTCCTATTTGCTTGACATGTGTTATGTCTTGGTGAAGAAGAAATTTTTGTTGTGTTACAAAACGACCAATGAAAATCGCATTTTTAAACCCGGGATATATATTCCTAAGTTGACGTCAAGCCAAGATGAGTATCAAGGTGAGTATCAAATTGAAATGACAAAAGGAAGCTTTGTCTTTGACCCCGGAGATTATTATTTTTTGTTCTTGTTAAAAAGGCTTGGATTTTGCAATTCTGATTTTCGAGATTATGCTTTTCGACTGACTTGTAATTTAGGTTTGTGTCCATTGGAGAAAAAGGTAAGAACGGTTTTTACTTTTGATCCCGGCACTGGTTCATTGGTTCAATTTTTGAATAAGATCTTAAGAAGTTCTTGTGAACTTAATATAGACCATGGTGTCACTAATCTATTTAATTTTTGTGTAGGTGACACTTCGGAATGGTTCCCTCCAAAAGAGGGAGGGTGTGGAAATAATTCAATTCTTTCTCGAACCATTTGTGATTTTCAAAGTTTTGGAAATAATTTTATTCGGATCATGAACAAAAGGGTTTGAGAACTTGAAAAAAAAATTTCGAGCAAGTGGCCCGATTTGAGGACAAATCTCTTTAAAGAGGGAGGGGATGATACGACCACGCCCCAGGCACATTTTTCGATCTGCTCCATAAGTATTTCTTGTCTACCCATGCGAGCTAAATTAGCTCAATTGCATCTCACTGAGCTTTGTTTAGCTCGTTTCTAGCTCAATGGGATCGTTTTGCTCAATTTGAGTTTATTTTAATTCTTATAATTTCATTTGCTGAAATAAATTGAATAAGTTAGTTTATTTATTTAATTCAGCTCAAATAAGTGTTAGTAAATTAATATGTTTAAATCTGAACATCTTTAATAATTTTTGAGTTTAATTGATTGTGTTTTATTTATTACATCTATTTAATATGCTGAATTTATTAATGTTTTTTTATTATTAGTTTCAGCCGAATTAAAGAGTAGTATTAAATGTGTCTTAAGTTCATTAAAAGTGACGAATTTATTGTTGTTTTTTTATTGTCCAGCTGTATTTAATATGTTAATTAACTTGTTTGTTCATGCATGAGTCAATTATGTATTAAAGGAGGCTGCCGAATTTAATGAGGTTTAATTTATGTCTTGACCGAATTTATTTTGTGTCTGCAGGTAATTAATTCAGCTGGAAACAACTACTTAATGGCAAAGGAGACATGCATTTAAGTTGTTGTTCTACATGCAAGGAACGGCATTTAAAGGGGAAGCAAAGACATGAATTATATCAGCAGCAATAAAGGAGGTGTTGGCCGAATTTAATGTAAAGCATAGACATGCATTTAAGGTGATGTTCAACAGCAGCAATAAAGAAGTGGTTGGCCGAATTCAATGTACAGCAAAACATGTTTTAAAGGAGTTGTCCAGCATGCAAGGGAAGTCCATTAATTAGCTGCTGAAAAGAGAATACATGAAGCATTAAAAGTGCTATTTTCGTGAACATCAAAGGGCTGCTGGTTGGTATTTTCAAGTAGCCATTCGGCCAACAACATGCTTGGCGTTTCCTCTCTTCAAGGCTGAACTTTACACTACCCAAAGAAGCTGTTTTGTGTGCCAAGACGTCACTAATGCTGCTGCTGATCATTATGATTCTCAAGGCTGATTTAATGAAGAGAATTTAAGTCATTATCTACTAAAAACGTTGAACTCTTCCAGCCTTAGAAATCAACTCATTTGTTCAGCTGAATTGGGACTTTAAGCTGCTGCCCATTACCATTTCCAAGGCCTAGAATATTTCAAAAAAAAGCATTGAGCTTAGTTATTAAGATATTTCAGCTTATTAATTTAGCTTAATTAAATCTGTTTATTGTGACTATTCGGTTGGGCACTTCTTGGACTATAAATAGTTTGTTTGTAATCGTTTTTGGGTTAGACAATATACTTTTAAACTTTATATGAAATCTTATTACTTTGTGAGTTTGTTTTCAACTCTCATTGTTCTCCGAAGACTCGTCTGACTTATCAAGTAACCCTTGTGGTGTCAACCCGTCTTTCAATCCGAACTTATCACTTTAATCCCGAAAGTGTGGCGTTCGATTCGTACTGAGGTTCCTATCATTTTTGATAGCGGGTCGAAGTTTCTATCCACTTAACAAACCTTCCATTGACACCTTACCAACCTAAGCATTCTCATAAGTTACGGGTTAACACACTACTATTGTGTTAGTTCGGCTTTTGAATCCTTAGCCAAATTACATCCATTGTCTTCTAATTCATTTCCTAAACCAACAAAACTCTTTTGAGCTTAAATAATTCCTTTTCTTCTAGCCTATTTTGTAAAGCTTTCAAATTACTCCAATTCACGATCGGGCACATCTACGACTCGACTCTCCTTCCCGAGCCGGGGCATATCAATTGAGCTGGACGGAGCTCGTGGAGCTTGAAACAAGCTAGGATCAGCTTGCCAACAATGCAATGCTCAGCTCGGTAAGCATTTGTGAGGCGGGTTCGTATCATTCCCCCCTCTTGAGGGCTGATGTGAGCACACCCGAGGCATCCTCGAATGCACACCAAGGATCTATTGAGCTGCCAAAAGGTCCCATGACCCGAGCTCGAACCAAGCAACTTCAAGATGCTATATCAGCCTTTGTGATGCGCATTTGGGATGATAACCAGCTCTATAACGTCGGAGGAGCTAAGAATAACTCCTTGAAGACTCCATGCACCATTTTGGAATTCGACCTCAGCTCCTTATCAGCTCCCCCATGCGCCATTCAGTTCCCATCAGCTCACTTGAGCTCGTTTTAGCTCGTTTGAGCTCGAATTTAGCTCGTTTCAGCTCATTCCTTTTTGATTTCAATAAATTAAGTATTAATCTAGCTTATAACTAAGTTTGTTACAGCTCATGATGAATTCCCTAGCTCAATTTAGCTCACTAAGTGTTTTTTGACTATTTGTGCTAGCTGAATTTATTATAAGTTGACTTATAATTAATGTGTTCAAATTTACTTAGTGATATTAAGTTATTTAGTTATTATTTTAAATTATAATTATATGAATAGTTGTGTGTTATTTAATTATGTTATTTAATTATGTAGGTTAGCCGAATTTGGAAGATACATTCATGGCATTTAATGCAAGGTGCATGAACGGGAAAGTTCATTGAACGGGAGGATACATGCATGGACCGGTTCAATGTTTGGAGGACATACATTCATGTACATGGAAGTGATACGACCATGCCCCGGGCACACTTTTGGATCAGCTCCCTAAGCATTGTTTGCAAATCCATGCGAGCTGAATTAGTTCAATTTCATTTCGTTAAGCTCCGTTTAGCTCGTTTCCAGCTCACTCGAGCTCAAGTCAACTCATTCAAGCTTAATTCAGCTCAATCTTAACCTAATGAGGTTCATGAACGGATTGGTGCAATGTATGGGAGTGTGCATGCACAATTGAGGTTCAATGGATGGCATTTAAAAGAGCACATGCATTTGGGACGTTCATGCAAGAGGGAGTTGCTGAAAGTTCATGTATTTGAAGATTCATGGATCATATTTATGGGGGAAAATACATGGGACGTTTCATGCATGATTCATGCATTTTCAAGATGACCATTCAAGTATTTTAGGCACATTAATGCCTCATTCAGCCAAGGGAGATGTAGGATCATTAAAGAGCTGCACATTCATGGAATTATGGAGATTCTTCAAGGCTAAGGATGCATGAATGCATCAAGTGAAGCATCATGATGGTTCGGCCAATTCATGTACCATCTTCAAGCATGAACTGGATTTTAATGCTATTTGTGTGAACATGTTAAATACCTGTGTGAACAGAATTTAAGTTAGTGTGAACAACATAGATGCCGAATATCAATAGGCATTTTAGGCTTATAAATAGATTACTTGTTTATTGTAAAAGGTTACAGAATTTGATTATTGAAAACTTGATTGTGAGGTTTCCTCCTATCCTATTTCGTACGAGTCTCGTTCTGACTTATCTAGCTCGCTAGTGGCGTCAACCTGACTTCTTGAACTTATCACCATCCTGGTGTGGCGTTCATCCACCTTTTTATACCTTTGGTTCCTACCTCTCTATAGGTAACGGGTCAAGGTCCATCTTCGACAATCCATTAAACCCACCTTAAGCAATATAAGTCCCGGGGCAATACTTCATATAGTATTGAATCGTTCTTCGCTTGAGTTCTATTTTTCCATTCCATTTTAACTATTAAATTATAAACAATATTTCTTTATTTCACCGAGCCTATCAAACATCTATCCAAACCATCTTTTGAACCCATTTTCTCAACTTCCGCTATAAAAAATCATCTAACTCCATCTATCTACAAAATCGAACAAACTTCTCGTCGACGATCGGGCAATCAAGTGAATCGACTCAATCAACTGAGCCGGATCACATCATTTGGTATTAGAGCTTACAAAATGAGGAGCACCGACGTTCGTAGCTATCTCGAAAGATAGGTTTGTAAAAAAAAGTTTCAAAAAAAAATCAAAAAAAATCTCGAGTTGTAATTTTATTTTATTTTCTCTTTTCTTTATTATATTTACCTTACTATTGTATTGGAGTATAAAAAAAATCGAAATTCAAAAAAAAAAAGAAGTGAGCAAAAAAAAAGTAAAAAAAAGAACAAAAAAAAGTGAAAAGTCTTGTGAGTTTTATTTTCATCTCTTATTACTCCGATCATCAAGTTTCCCTTCCTACCATTATTTACCCATCCCAACGCCACACTTTAAACCAATTTTTTTCTTTATTTAGCCTACCCTACACCCGACGTTATCCCTTGTAACCCATTTTAAAACCGACCCTCAAGCAGCAAATTAAGTCTATCAAGATGAATTACGAATTTGTGAGACGAGGTTGAGTGGTAAAAGGCAAGAGAGCGTGAGTACATTAGAGTGAGCAAAAGCCTAAAAGAGAGTTCAAACTCGAGAGAGTGAATTTTTCTTTTTGAGCGAATTTGTGAGGTTTGTGGTAAGGTATTTATTTTCTTTATTTTTTTAACATTTTCTTTTCCATTACTTAATCATGTCTCGAGAAACATTTTCCAAATCAGAATTCCAATATTTGATGCAAGAGATGCGTAGAATGGTGAAATCAAAATTTGATAAGTTGCATGATCGATTGGATCGAGTGGAGGAAAGAGCCCGATGGAAGCCAAACTCACCGGGTCAAGAGACAAAGACAAGATCATCACGAAAGCACACATCTAATGATTATTCGAGAAGAGATTCATACCATGATTCCTATTCAATGAGGAATTCAAGACGAAGCAAAGCAAGTTTTGAGTTTGAAGCTTTTCATGGTGACGAACGAGAAATCACAAGTAGTCATTCGTATGCACCAAGGTATTCATCTGCCAAGAATCAATCTCGAAGAGGTGATCATTTTTTGTATGAAAGTCGATCCAATTATACCCAACAAGAGTCATTTAGTGCTGATTCATTTGTAACATCTCCATCCTATAATGAAGGAGCGAGGCAAAAAGAAAAAGAAATAAGAAGAAAAGAAAGACAAGAAATGTTGATGAGAGAAAATGAGCATATATGGAATGAAATCGAGAGACGAAAAAAAGAAATGAAAGAAAAGGAACAAGAAATCAAAAAAGTGAGAGAAAAAGAAAATGAAGAGAAAGAATTCGAAAAAGAAATTGAGATTGAACAAGAGTGCAAGCTAGAAAGAGAAATCGAAAGAAAAGAAGAAAAGATTGAAAAAGAAAAAGAAATCCAAAAGAGAGTGAGGTCAAAAATAAAATTGAAAATGAGAGAGGAAATGAAAAGAGAAAAAAAGAAGTTGAGATTAGAAAAGAGTTTGAAAAAGAGAAGAGTGAAAAGGGAGAAAGCAATCGAGCAAAAGTGAGGAATGTTCTAACTAACCCATTTGCAAGTTTGCCGTGTAAATTTTCTTCTTTCCAGGTTTCCAAGGAACCGATTGACAAGTTTCAACTTCAATACCTTTCCATGGATAGAAGGTTCACTTTGGCTGAAAAAGGTAGTGTTCTCAACGATCCTAGTTCGCCTATGCCAAAAGGTAAGCAAGGTATGAGTCTTGAAATTTTTAAAGCACCTCTGCCTTTTTTGATTGTTGATGGGTCCTTTGTTGATGATTTGGTCTTTAGAAAGAATCTAAACTTTGACGTGGCTACTTGTCATTCTTTGATTGATGATGACCCATTTGTTTTGTCTGATGATAAAAAGATTCTTGCTTTTGAAAAATATTATTTTCTTGATGATATTAGTTGTTTGTCTTTAACTTGCAATGGAATACATGTTTTGGATCCGCAAGATGAAAGTCCATATAAAATGTTCATTCTGTAACACCCCAAACCCGAGACCGTCACCGGAGTCGAATACGAGGTGTTGACAGACTTTTAAAAATTTTTCCAGACACTGTCCAGTCTGAGTACTAGTCGCTTCAAAAATCATATCTTGAGTTTCACAACTCGAAAATCAGTTTTGTGATTTTTCCCTGAAACTAGACTCATGTCCCCACCTATATATTTTTTTCTAGAATTTTTGGTCGGGCCCATTAGTACAGTTTATTAGTCAAAGTCTCTCATGTTACAGGGGTCGACTACACTGACCTTTTCCCATTACGACTGGGATATCTCTCTGCACAGGGCTTCAATACTAATGCCGTTTGTTTCTATGGAAACTAGACTCAGAGAGGAATCCATACATATATGGTATGACCCCTAATTATCCCTGGTCAATTTATAGTGAATTTCCAAAGGCGGAACAGTGAATCCAGAAACTGTTCTGGCCCTGTTCCACAAGAACCCGAATATCTCTTTCTGTACTGTTCCTATAATTGCTTCGTTACTTCCATATAAAAGTAGATTCATCAAGGTTCGATTACATAATTTATTCACTATTTAATTCCACTCCTACGAATTTATGTGATTTTTCAATTCCACACCACTGTTGCTGTCAAAATCTGTTTTCAAGATAAACTTTACCTATTTTGTGGTTACCATGGACCAACTAGGATTTTGCCCTACATAGGTCCACATGTGATCATATTTAGCCATTCCAATGGCTGATCATTAGCCCAACACTTCCATTTCAAACCATAGTCACATCATGAAATCATATATATACATACATACACACAAATGGTCTAATGCCATACTCCACTTTTACAAGCCATTTTCGCATGGCTTTACACACATACAACACAAAAGAACTTAAACAACAGGGGGTAGTCCTATACATGCCATATCCAGAGTTCAACTAAAAGAATACCAAAAGAGCTTGATAGTGTAGATGACTTCGACTTCGCTGATCCCGAATCCGATAGCTAACGAACAAAATCTATAAAACAGAGAGCCAAAGCAACCGGGTAAGCATTTAAAGCTTAGTAAGTCTCAAGTAATGAAATCGGCTTTGACTACAGTATTACATTCACATAGTTAACTAAATCACTTTATTAACACACATTCTCATACTCATACTTACTTCACACTTCACCCACATAGATACACAAGGTATCAACCTTTATAAAAGCCGAAAATTCGTTAGCCGATCGCACGAATACCATTTAAAACAAACCGACTTTCCAATGCACATGCAAACATACCTTATCATTCGGGTTGGTCAAGCATAATTATTAAATTAGTTACAGCACAAAACGCTCACATTCAAACCCAAGTTTCTTCGGTATTTAACCGAATGCAGCCGCAAACACATTTGCCTTCGGGTCTTAGCCCGGACATATCAACTCGCATAATTGCCTTCGGGTCTTAGCCCGGACATATCATCTCGCATAATTGCCTTCGGGTCTTAGCCCGGATATATCATCTCGCATAATTGCCTTCGGGTCTTAGCCCGGATATATCATCTCGCATAATTGCCTTCGGGTCATAGCCCGGATATATCAACTCGCATAATTGCCTTCGGTCATAGCCCGGATATATCAACTCGCATAATTGCCTTCGGGTCATAGCCCGGATATATCAACTCGCATAATTGCCTTCGGGTCATAGCCCGGATATATCAACTCGCATAATTGCCTTCGGGTCTTAGCCCGGATATATCCCAATGCTCATGCACACATATATCAATAATCATAACACATCCATATCATTTCTTCGTTACTAAGGCTCAAACACAAAACATTTATTAAACCTTTCAAATTTCGGCTCAATAGCCACACACAAAGAGCATAATTTCAATTGGCTTTATAACATAGTCTCTATGCACATTCGACTATCCGTCATAATATGACTAATCATTTCAATATAATTCAAGTAGGGTCATTACTCGAAGACTTACCTCAAATGTCGTCGAACGACTTCAACGGCTATTCAATTACTTTTTCCTTCCCTTTATCGGATCTAGTTCCCCTTTGCTCTTGAGCTTAAGTTCAACAAAATTTAAAATAGTCATTAATCGACTATTCAAGTATTATTTTCAGAATAATATATATATTGATCCGACTTTCACACACATAGCTTATAGTAGCTTTATAATAATCAATAAATAATTCATCGGCAAACTTCCATTAATGTTTACAACAAAATCACATATTCACTACGAGCTGTTTTCCTGAGCAGTAGTTACTAAATTACTTATAACTGGAGCTACTAAACTCCAAATCACTTGCCTTTAATTTTCCCTGAATATAGACTCGTATATCTTCCATCCATAAAATTTTCAGAATTTTAGGCTTGGCCAATCAATACCAGATTTTTCTTAAAGTTTCCCCTATTTCACTAGTTGACTATTCTGACCACTCTTCACTACGAATCCAATTTCTCACTTTACAGAATTCCAAATGTGTTGTATTTGATCTCATTTGAAACTAGACTCATTAAGGAGTCTAAGCATATAAATTTCATCTTATAATCATTTTTGTACAATTTATAATGATTTTCTAAAAACAGAACAGGGAATCCAGCAGTCATTTTGACTCAGCCCCACAATACTTCAAATATCTCAAGATCGGTAACTCTTTTGTTTTTATAGTTTCCTTTGTAAGAAAATAGACTCTTCAAGCTTTAATGACATAATTCACTCAGCTTCTAATTCAACTCCTACAATTTATGGCGATTTTCCAAAATCACCTTACTGCTGCTGTCCCCAAACAGATTATTACCAAATCAAATACTAACATTAGCATTTCACCTTAATAGCTAGCTTACCAAGCCTTGATTTAATATATAATTCACACATATCACATTCAGCTATATATATATATATTCTAAATCCCTCTCTTAACACATAATCTACTAACTTGAAAATTATTTTCTAACAAATTTTAACTTACACTAAAGCCGAGTGTTACTCAAGCTTTAAGCTCATGTTCTTTCATTATTAAGCAAGTGTTATAACACAAGGATTCATGGCCGAAACCTATGCATAACATTATTCAAGATTTAAACTCTTAAATGTCATTAGCAAATAAAGCCATACACACACAACTTATAAGTAAATTCCATCCTTGCAAAGCCTATAGTTCACTCGGCCACTCAACCCACAACCTATCGAAACTTCAATTCAAACTCATTAGCCGAACATACATATACTTATAATAAGCACATATGACATCTTCTTCAAGACACATTCGGCTATGGCATAATTTCCTTATAAAACCCAATTAATCAATCCACCTTAACCGAAACTTAACTCATACAAAACCTATCTTCAAACCATAAAATAGGTAGAAGTTAGACTAATCATCCAAATGGTGCATAAGTTTTTCCAAGAATGACATTGAACTTACCTTACTTTAGGTATCCACCTTAGCCGAATTTTCTTCCCCAAAGGCTTTTCTTCCTCTTCTTTCTCTAGCTACGGCAATGGAGGAGAAAACATAGGCTAACTTTGGTTTTTCCTCCCACTAACTTGTATTTTATTAACCTTATTCATTATTTCATTTTGTAACATAAACTATTAGCATAAAATAGTTATAATATTATTTACTACATAACATGGCCGGCCACCATATTTAGCTTGGGTAAATTGACATGCAAAACCACTCCTTTCAATGCATGTACTATTAGACCATTGTAAATTAGCCTCTCACTTTCCAACAAAGTTTCATATAAGTCCATATAAAAAAAGATTCACATAAAGATGATCAAATTAATGCATGAAACTTTCACACATGCATTTACTCACTTCATAAACACAGAATATAACTTTTAATTATTTTCTTAACTCGGTTTTGTGGTCCCGAAACCACTTCCCGACTAGGGTCAATTTAGGGCTGTCACAACTCTCCCCCACTTAAGAAATTTTCGTCCCCGAAAAGCTCACCGGTGAATAGGTTTGGGTATCGTTCTTTCATCGAGCTCTCAGTTTCCCAAGTAGCTTCCTCGATCCCGTGTTTGAGCCATAACACCTTAACTAACGGAACCCTTCTGTTTCGCAACTCTTTCACTTCACGAGCTAGGATGCGAATTGGTTCTTCTTCATAACTCAAGTCAGATCGAATTTCAACTTCCGAGGGATTAATCACATGTGACGGATCGGATCTATAACGTCGAAGCATCGAAACATGGAAAACATTGTGAATCCTTTCAAGTTCAGGGGGTAAAATCAATCTATATGCCACTGGACCAATTCTTTCGGATATTTCATACGGCCCAATGAATCTTGGGCTCAACTTGCCCTTACGGCCGAACCTGAGTATCTTTTTCCAAGGTGAAACCTTAAGGAACACTTTGTCTCCCACCTGATACTCGATGTCTTTTCGTTTCAAATCTGCGTACGACTTCTGACGATCCGTGGCTATCTTCAGACTTTCACGGATTACCTTTACTTTCTGTTCCGCATCTCTAATCAAATCAACTCCGAAAATTTTGCTTTCACCGAGCTCGGTCCAAAACAATGGTGTACGGCATTTACGACCGTACAAAGCCTCGTAAGGTGCCATCTTAATACTTGATTGAAAACTATTGTTGTAAGCGAATTCAATCAAAGGTAAATACCGTTCCCATGAACTACTGAACTCGAGGATGCAACATCTCAACATATCCTCAAGTATCTGAATTATCCGCTCGGATTGACCATCTGTTTGTGGATGAAAAGCGGTGCTAAAATGCAGCTTGGTACCCAAAGCTTCTTGCAATTTCTTCCAAAATCGCGAGGTGAATCTCGGATCTCTATCCGACACAATAGAAATCGGTACCCCGTGTAATCTCACAATCTGAGAAACATACAATTCAGCTAGTTTATCTAATGAAAAATCCGTACGCACGGGGATAAAGTGAGCCGACTTAGTTAGTCTATCGACAACAACCCATATCGCATCCTTCTTACTTGCTGACAAGGGCAGTCCGGACACAAAGTCCATTGTGACTCGATCCCATTTCCACTCGGGTATCATGATCGGCTGGAGTAATCCTGAAGGCACTTGATGTTCCGCTTTCACTTGTTGACATATTAAACATCTCGAAACAAAGTCGGAGATGTCCCGTTTCATACCATGCCACCAAAATTGACGTTTCAAATCGTTGTACATTTTCGTACTCCCCGGGTGAATTGACATTCGGCTACAATGGGCTTCGTTCAGAATCGTCGAAATGAGTTCCGAATTCCTTGGAACACACAACCGATTTCTGAACCTCAAACAATTATCGTCGTCAATTTGAAACTCTGATCCCTCGTTCGGAAAACACTCAGCCCGTTTTGCAACCAATTCATCATCGACTTTCTGAGCTTCACGAATTTGGTGAGTCAATAATGGTTTAGCTTTTAATTCAGCTACTAACACATTGTCTGGTAGAACAGACAAATGCACGTTCATCGCTCGCAAAGCAAACAATGACTTCCGGCTTAAGGCGTCCGCAACCACGTTAGCCTTTCCCGGGTGGTAATCAATGACAAGCTCGTAATCTTTCAACAACTCAAGCCAACGTCTTTGTCGCAGATTCAAGTCTCGTTGAGTCATCAAATATTTGAGACTTTTGTGGTCCGAAAATACATGGCACTTCTCACCAAACAGATAATGTCGCCATATTTTTAAAGCAAATACGATGGCAGCTAGTTCGAGGTCATGGGTCGGATAATTCCTCTCGTGTGGCTTCAATTGTCTCGACGCATAGGCCACGACTCGACCTTCTTGCATCAATACGCAACCCAACCCAAGTAGGGATGCGTCACTATAGATGACAAACTCTTTACCCGATTCGGGTTGCACCAAAATTGGAGCTTCAGTCAAATGAGTTTTCAGTTGGTCGAAACTTTTCTGACATTTCTCCGTCCACTCGAACTTAACATCCTTTTGAAGTAGCTTCGTCATTGGTGTGGCTATCATCGAGAAACCTTTCACAAATCGTCGGTAATAACCGGCGAGCCCCAAAAAGCTCCGAACTTCAGTAACATTTCTCGGAGGTTTCCAGTCAAGTATGGCTGAAATTTTGTTCGGGTCAACTCGAATACCCGACGCGGATACCACATGACCCAAGAAGCTAACCTCTCTTAACCAGAACTCACACTTACTGAACTTAGCATATAACTGCCTATCCCGTAAAATTTGCAACACTAGTCTCAGGTGCTCAGCATGTTCGGTCTCATCTCTTGAATAGACCAAGATGTCATCAATGAACACAACTACGAACCGATCCAAATATGGTCTGAAGATCCGATTCATCAAATCCATAAATACTGCCGGGGCATTAGTGAGCCCAAACGGCATCACTAAGAATTCGTAGTGACCGTACCTCGTTCTGAAAGCAGTTTTGGGTACGTCTGAATCTCGAATCCGCAACTGATAATAACCCGATCTCAAATCTATTTTTGAGAACACTGAGGCCCCCTTTAGTTGATCAAACAAATCATCGATACGCGGTAGTGGGTATTTATTCTTTATCGTCACTTTATTCAGTTGACGATAGTCAATGCACAACCTCATGGTTCCGTCCTTCTTTTCACGAACAATACGGGTGCACCCCAAGGTGAGAAACTTGGCCGAGCGAAACCTCTATCCGTCAATTCTTGCAGCTGAGCTTTCAACTCTTTTAACTCAGTTGGTGCCATACGATACGGAGCTATCGAAATCGGCGTAGTCCCAGGTACAAGCTCAATACCAAACTCTATCTCCCGAACAGGTGGTAAACCCGGCAATTCTTCAGGAAAAACATCCGGGTATTCACAAACCACTGGCACAAATTCAGGTTTCTTTTCTAGTTCTTGGTCATCCAGTACATACGCAAGGTATGCTTCGCACCCTTTTCTCACATATTTTTGGGTCAACATTGAGGATATTACAGCGGGCAACCCATCCAAATCCGTAGACTCAACTCGGATTACTTCGTTATTTGCACACCTCAAATCAATAGTCTTGCTTTTGCAATTCACAACCGCATCATGCACGGTCAACCAATCCAACCCAAGGATAACGTCAAATTCATCAAACGGCAAAAGCATCAAGTCTGCTGGAAAACAGGAACCTCGAATTGCTAGGGGACATTTCTTACACACTTTGTCGACAAGCACGTAACGACCCAAGGGATTTGACACCCGAATTACAAACTCAGTAGACTCAATAGGTAAAGTCTTACTGGATGCTAAGGTTTCACATATGTAAGAATGAGTAGAACCGGGGTCAATCAAAGCAATTACGTTAGTATCAAAGAGAGTAAAAGTACCGGTAATAACATCAGGCGATGAAGCATCCTCGCGGGCACGTATAGCATATGCTCTAGCAGGTGCACGAGCCTCGGATCCGGTCGTAGCATCTCTAGATCCTCTCTGACCACCACTAGCATTGCCCATATTTCTAGATGATCTACCTCGAGCAGTGGTAGCACCCGGTCTCCCACTCTGATTTACATTCTGTTCAGACAGCCTCGGGCAATCTTTAATGAAGTGGTCCACTGATCCACACTTGTAACAGGAGCGGTCATGGAATCTACAACTCCCCAAATGCCATTTACCGCAATGTCGACATTCCGTTCGGCCTCGACGTTCATTCCCAACACTGGCGACTGAAGTGCCTCGTGTACCCACAGGGGGTCGATCACGATCTCGTCTAAAAAGGCCCGAAGTGCTTTTAGACCGGCCCACATCATCTCGAAATTTCTTCGATGCCTGTTGATGAGACTTTCCCGAGAATCTTTTACGAAACTCCCCGGTTCCCACATCAACTTTTTGTTTTTCCTTTCTAAGCTCTTCGGCTTTACAAGCTCGCTCGACAAGTACTACGAACTCTCGTATCTCAAGAATGCCAACGAACATTTTTATATCTTCATTCAGCCCATCTTCGAAGCGTTTACACATAACAGCCTCGGACGAAACACATTCCCGAGCGTATCTACTAAGTCTAACAAATTTTCGCTCGTAATCAGTAACTGACATAGAACCTTGCTTAAGCTCGAGAAATTCCTTCCGTTTTTGATCAACAAATCTCTGACTGATATACTTTTTCCGAAACTCAGTTTGGAAAAACTCCCAAGTTACTTGCTCCCGGGGCACAACAGAAGTCAGAGTACTCCACCAATAGTAGGCAGAATCACGTAGCAAGGAGATAGCACACTTTAGGCATTCATCGGGTGTACAAGATAGCTCATCTAGTACCCGGATAGTGTTGTCCAACCAGAATTCAGCTTGCTCGGCATCGTCGCTATCCGTAGCTTTAAATTCAGTAGCCCCATGTTTTCGGATTCGGTCAACTGGGGGCTTATTTGACCTTATTTGGTCAGTTACCGGAGGTATTGTAGGTGCGGGGGTGGTGTTTGTCGGGAATGGAGGTTGTGGAACAGCCGTATTAGTTCGAATGTATTGGTTGAACCAATCATTCATCACGTTATAGAAAGCTTGTCTAGCTTCATCGTTCGGGTTACTCGCATTAGGTTGAGAGTCCACCGGCGCTGTCCCTTGTGCGGGAGCAGGCGCTACACTCTCGAGATCATCAGCTACCGCTCGTTGGGATCGGGATCCATTACTATAAATAAACACATTTGCAAATGTCAGAAATCACCACACTATCAATTAATCACATAAAATGGCATGTATAGCTAGACCCCAACACATTACGGTAGTCCTAGAATCGACTAAACCGTAGCTCTGATACCAATCAATTGTAACACCCCAAACCCGAGACCGTCACCGGAGTCGAATACGAGGTGTTGACAGACTTTTAAAAATTTTTCCAGACACTGTCCAGTCTGAGTACTAGTCGCTTCAAAAATCATATCTTGAGTTTCACAACTCGAAAATCAGTTTTGTGATTTTTCCCTGAAACTAGACTCATGTCCCCACCTATATATTTTTTTCTAGAATTTTTGGTCGGGCCCATTAGTACAGTTTATTAGTCAAAGTCTCTCATGTTACAGGGGTCGACTACACTGACCTTTTCCCATTACGACTGGGATATCTCTCTGCACAGGGCTTCAATACTAATGCCGTTTGTTTCTATGGAAACTAGACTCAGAGAGGAATCCATACATATATGGTATGACCCCTAATTATCCCTGGTCAATTTATAGTGAATTTCCAAAGGCGGAACAGTGAATCCAGAAACTGTTCTGGCCCTGTTCCACAAGAACCCGAATATCTCTTTCTGTACTGTTCCTATAATTGCTTCGTTACTTCCATATAAAAGTAGATTCATCAAGGTTCGATTACATAATTTATTCACTATTTAATTCCACTCCTACGAATTATGTGATTTTCAATTCCACACCACTGTTGCTGTCAAAATCTGTTTTCAAGATAAACTTTACCTATTTGTGGTTACCATGGACCAACTAGGATTTGCCCTACATAGGTCACATGTGATCATATTTAGCCATTCCAATGGCTGATCATTAGCCCAACACTTCCATTTCAACCATAGTCACATCATGAAATCATATATATACATACATACACACAAATGGTCTAATGCCATACTCCACTTTTACAAGCCATTTTCGCATGGCTTTACACACATACAACACAAAAGAACTTAAACAACAGGGGTAGTCCTATACATGCCATATCCAGAGTTCAACTAAAAGAATACCAAAAGAGCTTGATAGTGTAGATGACTTCGACTTCGCTGATCCCGAATCCGATAGCTAACGAACAAAATCTATAAAACAGAGAGCCAAAGCAACCGGGTAAGCATTTAAAGCTTAGTAAGTCTCAAGTAATGAAATCGGCTTTGACTACAGTATTACATTCACATAGTTAACTAAATCACTTTATTAACACACATTCTCATACTCATACTTACTTCACACTTCACCCACATAGATACACAAGGTATCAACCTTTATAAAAGCCGAAAATTCGTTAGCCGATCGCACGAATACCATTTAAAACAAACCGACTTTCCAATGCACATGCAAACATACCTTATCATTCGGGTTGGTCAAGCATAATTATTAAATTAGTTACAGCACAAAACGCTCACATTCAAACCCAAGTTTCTTCGGTATTTAACCGAATGCAGCCGCAAACACATTTGCCTTCGGGTCTTAGCCCGGACATATCAACTCGCATAATTGCCTTCGGTCTTAGCCCGGACATATCATCTCGCATAATTGCCTTCGGTCTTAGCCCGGATATTCATCTCGCATAATTGCCTTCGGGTCTTAGCCCGGATATATCATCTCGCATAATTGCCTTCGGTCATAGCCCGATATATCAACTCGCATAATTGCCTTCGGGTCATAGCCCGGATATATCAACTCGCATAATTGCCTTCGGGTCATAGCCCGGATATATCAACTCGCATAATTGCCTTCGGGTCATAGCCGGATATATCAACTCGCATAATTGCCTTCGGTCTTAGCCCGGATATATCCAATGCTCATGCACACATATATCAATAATCATAACACATCCATATCATTTCTTCGTTACTAAGGCTCAAACACAAAACATTATTAAACCTTTCAAATTTCGGCTCAATAGCCACACACAAAGAGCATAATTTCAATTGGCTTTATAACATAGTCTCTATGCACATTCGACTATCCGTCATAATATGACTAATCATTTCAATATAATTCAAGTAGGGTCATTACTCGAAGACTTACCTCAAATGTCGTCGAACGACTTCAACGGCTATTCAATACTTTTTCCTTCCCTTTATCGATCTAGTTCCCTTTGCTCTTGAGCTTAAGTTCAACAAAATTTAAAATAGTCATTAATCGACTATTCAAGTATTATTTCAGAATAATATATATTGATCCGACTTTCACACACATAGCTTATAGTAGCTTTATATAATCAAAAATAATTCATCGGCAAACTTCCATTAATGTTAAACAAATACATATTCACTACGAGCTGTTTCCTGAGCAGTAGTTACTAATTATATAACTGGAGCTATAAACTCAAATCACTTGCCTTAATTTCCCTGATATAGACTCGTATATCTCATCCATAAATTTCAGAATTTTAGGCTTGGCCATCAATACCAGATTTTTCTTAAAGTTTCCCCTATTTCACTAGTTGATATTCTGACCACTCTTCACTACGAATCCAATTTCTCACTTTACAGAATTCCAAATGTTTGTATTTGATCTCATTTAAACTGACTCTTAAGAGTCTAGCATATAAATTTCTCTTATAATCATTTTTGTACAATTTTAATATTTTCTAAAAACAGAACAGGGATCCACAGTCATTTTGACTCAGCCCCACAATACTTCAAATATCTCAAGATCGTAACTCTTTGTTTTTATAGTTTCCTTTGTAAGAAAATAGACTCTTCAACTTTAATGACATAATTCACTCAGTTCTAATTCACTCCTACAATTTATGGCGATTTCCAAATCACTACTGTGCTGCCAAACAGTTATTACCAATCAATACTACATTAGCATTCACCTTAATGCTAGCTACCAAGCCTTGATTTATATATAATTCACACATATCACATTCAGCTATATATATATATATTCTAAATCCCTCTCTTAACACTAATCTACTAACTTGAAAATTATTTCTAACAAATTTAACTTACACTAAAGCCGAGTGTTACTCAAGCTTTAAGCTCATGTTCTTTCATTATTAAGCAAGTGTTATAACACAAGGATTCATGGCCGAAACCTATGCATAACATTATTCAAGATTTAAACTCTTAAATGTCATTAGCAAATAAAGCCATACACACACAACTTATAAGTAAATTCCATCCTTGCAAGCCTATAGTTCACTCGGCCACTCAACCCCACCTATCGAAACTTCAATTCAACCATTAGCCGAACATACATATACTTATAATCAGCACATATGACATCTTCTCAAACACATTCGGCTATGGCATATTCCTTATAAAACCAATTAATCAATCCACCTTAACCGAAACTTAACTCATACAAAACCTATCTTCAACCATAAAAATAGGTAGAAGTTAGACTAATATCCAAATGGCATAAGTTTCCAGATGACATTGAACTTACCTTACTTTAGGTATCACCTTAGCGAATTTTTTCCCAAAGGCTTTTTTCTCTTCTTTCTCTAGCAAGGGGAGAAAACAAGGCTAACTTGGTTTTCCCCCCTAACTTGTATTTTATTACTTATTCTTTTTCATTTTGTACATAAACTTAGCATAAAATATTATAATATTATTACTACATAAATGCCGGCCACCATTTAGCTTGGGTAAATAATGCAAAACACTCCTTTCAATGCATTATATTAGACCATTGTAATTTTCCTTTCCACAAAGTTTCATTAAGTCATATAAAAAAAATTACATAAGATGATCAATTAATGAGAAACTTTCACACATGCATTTACCACTTCATAACCAGAATTAATTTTATTATTTTCTTAAC